>NW_024039145.1:462500-675000 GCF_016077235.1 Cyprinodon tularosa | reverse complement strand
GTTGATGAATAAATGGATGGATGATGGATGGATGGTTGATGGATGGATGGATGATGATTAAATGGATGGATGGATGGTTGATGGATGGATGGATGGATGATGGATGGATGGTTGATGGATGGATGGATGATGATTAAATGGATGGATGGATGGATGGTTGATGGATGGATGGATGGATGGACGGATGGATGATGGATGGTTGATGGATGGATGGATGGATGAACGGTTGATGGATGGATGGATGATGAATAAATGGATTGATAGATAGATGGATGGTTGATGGATGGATGATTGGATGATGAGCTGATGGATGGATGATAGATGGATGGATGATGAATAAATGGATGGATGGATGGATGATGAATAAATTGATGGATGGATGGATGGATGGATGGTTGATGGATGGATGGATGGATGGATGGACGGATGGATGGTTGATGGATGGATGGATGGATGATGGATGGTTGATGGATGGATGATGGATGGATGGATGATGAATAAATGGATGGTTGGATGGATGGATGGATGGTTGATGAATAAATGGATGGAGGATGGATGGATGGTTGATGGATGGATGGATGGATGGATGATGAATAAATGGGTGGATGGATGGATGGATGGATGATGAATAAATGGATGGATGATGGATGGATGGTTGATGGATGGATGGATGGATGATGAATAAATGGGTGGATGGATGGATGGATGGATGGATGGATGATGAATAAATGGATGGATGGATGGATGGTTGATGAATAAATGGATGGATGATGGATGGATGGTTGATGGATGGATGGATGGATGATGAATAAATGGGTGGATGGATGGATGGATGGATGGATGATGAATAAATGGATGGATGGATGGTTGATGGATGGATGGATGGACGGATGGATGATGAATAAATGGATGGATGGATGGTTGATGAATAAATGGATGGATGATGGATGGATGGTTGATGGATGGATGGATGATGATTAAATGGATGGATGGATGGATGGTTGATGGATGGATGGATGGACGGATGGATGATGGATGGTTGATGGATGGATGGATGGATGAACGGTTGATGGATGGATGGATGGATGATGAATAAATGGATGGATAGATAGATGGATGGTTGATGGATGGATGGATGATTGGATGATGAGCTGATGGATGGATGATGGATGACCAAATTTAACTGAAAATTGTTTATCTTGATGTTTTGAATTTATTCCATATTTGTAATGATGACATGTGTTGTGAATTTGGCGCTATATAAATAAACTGAATTGAATCGAAATTAATGAGTTTGCTCCAATCACTCTTCTGACTGTTTCTTTAATATAGTGACCATGCTGGTCTGGTGACAAGAAGATATATATGAGAGAGAGAGTTATTTGATTAAATAATGAACATGAATTAGTACACAAAAACAATTAGCACAGCTTTAGGGTCTGATCTTACAAAGAGAGAAATAAAGCCAGAGACCATATCTCTCCTATCCTGGCTTCTCTTCATTGGCTTCCTGTTAAATCCAGAATAGAATTTAAAATCCTCCTTCTCACATATAAAGCCTTAAATGGCCAAGCTCCATCTGATATCAGAGATCTGATTGTTCCTTATGTTCCTAACAGAGCACTTCGTTCTCAATCTGCAGGTTTACAAGTGGTTCTTAGAATTTCTAAAAATAGAATGGGAGGCAGATCTTTTAGTTATCAGGCTCCTCTCCTGTGGAACCAACTACCAGTTTTAGTCCGTGAGGCAGACATCATGTCAGGCTAGCTTAAAACTTTCTTTTTGATCAAGCCTATCCTAAATGTGGCTCAGGTTAACTATAGAGACGTACCATAGAGAGCGTTCTGACCAGCTGTCTCACTGTGTGGTGTGGAGGCTGCAGCACCTCAGACTGGAAGAAGTTGAGATCAGCAGAGAGGAACATGGGGGCTCCTCTTCCCTCGATTAAAGACATTTCATCCCAGTGTGTCCCAAACCCATAACATCATCAGCGACCCCTCACACTCCCACCATGGAAGGAGGCTTTGCAGCATCTTCTACAAGTCTATGAGGTTCTGCAACAGCTTTTCTGCCCGCTGCCATCAGACTGTTGAACTGTTAAAACTCTGCATCACACTTGAAAACATTTTATTTGCACTACCAACTCGGCTGATTTTTTTTAAAAATCCCTTTAAATGGAACACAACTCAATGTTCTAAGGCATTTTGCACCATATTTATTTATTTGCACTGCACTGAACCTTTCCCTATCATTGCCTTTTGCACCTTGACTTTAAAGTGGTTTTCCTTTTCTCCTACACTGTTTACCTTCTGATCAATGCTGCACTTTTAAAAAACGGGAATGTTAATGTTACTCTTTTAAGCTGCTCATTCACTGCTGAATGCATTGAAATTTAATTTAGTATACACTCTGTGTATACAAGATGACAATAAGTCTAAGTTTAAGTCTCTAAGTCTAGAGCTATCTCTGTAGTTATGCTGCTATAGGCTTAGACTGCTGGAGGACATAGGGACCCCTGTTCATCATTCCGCTTCCTTCTATCTCTATTCTCCCACTCTGCAGAATCTGTTAGTTCAATCTCTAATGTTGTGCTCTCTCTGTTTTTCACATCATAGTAGCGTCATCTGGTCTGTCCCGGATTGGCTGTGATTCCATCCTGGAGAGAAATATCAACTGTGTGAAATTAGCTCACATTATTTGTATCTATGCTTCTTTTTCTATGTCTGCTTCTGTCTCCTTGAACCCCAGTGGGCCTCAGCAGATGGCCGCTCACACTGAGCCTGGTTCTAATGGAGGTTTCTTCCTGTTGAAAGGGAGACTTTCCTCTCCACTGTTGCTACATGCATGTTTGGTGTGGTGAATTTCTAAACAGTTATTAAGTCGATGTATCAGCTGGTTTTCCTTAGATAGAAAACTTTAAGTCAATCTGTCTGTATGATCTGGTAGAACTGTCTCTGTATAGTTTCTTGAGATGACGTTTTGTGAATTAGCGCTATATAAATAAACTGAATTGAATTGATCTTGAAAGATTCCTGCTAGTTAAATTAGCATGTTTAACTGTCATTAGGTGTGAGTGTGTGTGCATGGTCGTGTGTCTCTGTTTTGCCCTGCGATGGACGGCGACCTGTGTAGGGTGAACCTATAGATTGCTGGAGATAGGCACCAGCCCCACCGCGACCCTGACGGATTAAGCAGGAAGAAGATGGATGGATGTCATTTTCCCAATGCTTCTTTTGCCACAATGACCCCTGAATATTTGCATGACTTTACATCTGACTTTCAGATGTACTAAAAATTGCATTTCAGTTTGAGCTGTTAAAACAGATTTGTACGTCGTTTACATTTGCAATTCCTCCACCCAAAAGTTTGCACATTGCATGTGAATACAAACACTTTTCAATTCAGTTTATATATAGGGATATGTATATATATATATATATATATATATATATATATATATATATATATATATATATATATATATATATATATATATATATATATATATATATATATATATATATAGTTTATATACATAGTGCCAATTCACAACATCTCATCTAAAGACACTTTACAGAGATAATTCAACCAGATCACACAGTCAAATTGGTTGAAAGTTTTCTAACGAAAATCAGCTGATTGCATCGACTAATTGACTCGAACGCAATCTCTTTTGCACATGTTATTAGACGTTTAAACCTTCTGAAGATCAGTCCCTAAGTTTCTAACGTAAATTTTATAGAGATGTCATCAGCTGAGCTAACCCTGCGATGAATACATCTCAAATGAAGAAAAGCTTTTAGAGGAAAAAATAGAGTGAGAGTTGTAATGGTGTAAAAACCTTGTTTAGTTAGTGTTTGCTTCCAAGCAGCAGCGGATTTAGGAAATTTGGGGCCCTAAGCAAAGACAGGCAGGCCTTCTCTGAATTGAGAAGACAACACATAAAACAGACCCATTCTACAGATAGAGAAATGTTAATAGAATAGACATCCATTATCTGTTCTAGGTTGTGTCCCTCTCTTCTTGTCCCTTTTCTTGATGTTTTCCTCTCTATGTTTTGTATTCAGCTGACTTTTCATGCTGTCTCTAAAGGAATGAAAGATTTTTTCCAAGCACTAAGCTCACTTAGCTGATTGCTCCTTCCTGTGTTTCCAAAAAGGCCAAAGTAAATAACCCAGTCCTTCTTTTCACTGTAGACAAGCCATGATCTGCTTCTCTGTTCTCCATTTTTCATTTGGATGAAATAATAGCTGCATGAATCATGACAGCAGACAAGATAGAGGAGAGCAGGAGGTGGGGTTACCAAGCTACTTGCTCTGGAGAGCAGAGTTCGCTGCTTTTAGATGTTGTCTCCAAAGTCTCCAGTAGCAGAAAAAAGTCTCTAGATTTGGCGCTAGGAGCTTTTTAGAAATCAAAGCACTAGAGGGGTCTGAAAAGTGGCTAAATATAGCGACTAAAGCGCTAAGCTAGCAACACTGCTCTTTGCATGGTTTGTTTTCAAATGGTTTGCTGCTGTCTGTTTGGACCTTTCTGAACATGTGCAGCAAATGGACTGATCCAATTTGGTGGACACTGAAGGGGGGGGGGGGGGGTTTGGGGCTGAGACACAATTAATATTATAAATTTTCTTATGGCATTTTGACGAAATAATTTTTATCAAAAAAATCATTAATGTGCACAAATAAGGAATAGTTGTATTAATCACACATGTAAACAGAGTTTTATGGGGCCCCCAGGAACTTGGGGCCCTAGGCAACTACCTCGTATATCCTAATGGTAACCCCCCCTGCTTTCAAGTCACGACTGATATGAAATTGCATGAGAATGCTAAAAAAAAATAGCTGAAAAAGACACTGCTTTTCTGGAGAACTTAAACATTGACTTAATTCTGTTCACCTTTAAATGTTTGTGTTTGATCCATTCCAAAAAAGTTAAAAAGCAATCTTTGTTTCCAAGTTTGAAGACGTTTCGCTTCACATCCAGGAAGCTTTTTCTATTCAAATCTCAGATAGACAGATAGACAGGTATGGGGCATTGCAGCCTAACAAAGAAGCCAAACGACACATATTCCAAAGGGGTGGACCCATTCATCCTTTTGAATTTGCATGTTTTCTAAATAAAAACAAGGCTTTGTTGGGCTATTTCTGACATTTTGAATTAAAAAAGCTTCCTGGATGGGAAGAGGAACGTCATCACACTTCGAAACAAAGTCCAGTGGATTGTTTTAACATTTTTGGAATGACTATGATTTAGATGAATCTTCACCAGCATGTTTGATCCTTTGTTTTCCTGTATGTCTACATTCCGAGGTCTGTGGCTATTACTGCAGGTTTAAAATGCATAAAACTTGACATAGGACACACTAAGTGTACCATACCATACCACCTCTTGTACTGAGTGAATTGATGGACAATAGAACAGAGTGTAGTGCAGGGAGAGGCGTAGTGGGGCAAGCTGTCAGGACTGGTATAATCACTCAACAAGATGATGCTTAACATTGTGTCTGACTGGCAGCTTCCAATCTGGTCCCGAGCTGTAGTCATTCACACCTGAACCTGTATTTATCAGGTCAGCTGCATTCAAACAATATTATTTCATAAGGGGTTAAAGTTAATAAATAACACATTATTAGACCATACTTTTGTTCTAAAAGTTGTTGAAACTTTGATGTATCTACAGATTGAAGATTATTTGCACATGGAAAAGCGTTACGGCTGGTTTTTTCTTTCCCTCTTCTGTCTGCCACTGCTCTACTCTTACAAATTGGCTTTATGCAGCTCCCAACCGCAAAATACCTCACGGTTTGTGTTGCCACGTTATGACACACACAGAGCGGCAACGCTTAACAAACAAGCCAGATTGTATACATGAAAAGTGCTGCTGTGTGAAACAACTCCAGTGGCTTGTTTATGTCAGGGACCCTTATGCCATATATTAAATCTTAGACCCCTGCAGTGTTGTGACAACAGTTGAGATGTGGCTAATTGAGTCTTCAAAAGCTTTGATATTTAGAATTAAGCAGAAAAAAAAAAATCTGTTTGATAAGGCGCCTCCATCTGAAAGGAAGAATAAAAGTTCCCCGGTCTAATTTCCAACTTCAAAGCACAGCTTCCCTGACAAAATTTAGGTCACATTTCCACAGTGAATAAGCATTGTGAGGCTGCCTCTTTGAATAGTAATCAAGCAGATGCCTGTGAGTAAACATGCTGCTTTCACTAGCAGCAAGCACATCTCCCCTGTGACCTCCAACAGTTGAACTTATGATACCCTGCTGCCGATTGTTGACATTAATCCCTTTTTGCTCTTTAAATTCATGTGGAAACCATTATAGGTTTTGAATGCTAAAACAAAACCTCATAAGCTTTTTCTTTGCCTCAAGTTTGTTTACTAACAACCACCGTCTTATATAATTCATATATATATATATATATATATATATATATATATATATATATATATATATATATATATATATATATATATATATATATTTGCCACTTCCTTCAAGAAGAGCATGATAAAAGTATTTAAGGTTTTAAGTTATTGTAAAATAGCTAAGAAGCACCTTCTCATATAATTCAGCTATATATATATATATATATATATATATATATATATATATATATATATATATATATATATATATATATATAATATAATGTATAATTGTTTTATATACACTCACCGGCCACTTTATTAGGTACACCTGTCCAACTGCTCCTTAACACTTAATTTCTAAGCAGCCAATCACATGGCGGCAACTCAGTGCATTTAGGCATGTAGACATGGTCAAGACAATCTTCTGCAGTTCAAACCGAGCATCAGTATGGGGATGAAAGGTGATTTGAGTGACTTTGAACGTGGCATGATTGTTGGTGCCAGAAGGGCTGGTCTGAGTATTTCAGAAACTGCTGATCTACTGGGATTTTCACGCACAACCATCTTTAGGGTTTACAGAGAATGGTCCTAAAAAGAAAAAACATCCAGTGAGCGGCAGTTCTGTGGGCGGAAATGCCTTGTTGATGCCAGAGGTCAGAGGAGAATGGCCAGACTGGTTCGAGCTGATAGAAGGGCAACAGTGACTCAAATAACCACCCGTTACAACCAAGGTGGGCAGAAGAGCATCTCTGAACGCACAGTACGTCGAACTTTGAGGCAGATTGGCTACAGCAGCAGAAGACCACACCGGGTGCCACTCCTTTCAGCTAAGAACAGGAAACTGAGGCTACAATTTGCACAAGCTCATCGAAATTGGACAATAGAAGATTGGAAAAACGTTGCCTGGTCTGATGAGTCTCGATTTCTGCTGCGACATTCGGATGGTAGGGTCAGAATTTGGCGTAAACAACATGAAAGCATGGATCCATCCTGCCTTGTATCAACGGTTCAGGCTGGTGGTGATAGTGTCATGGTGTGGGGAATATTTTCTTGGCACTCTTTGGGCCCCTTGGTATCAATTGAGCATCGTTGCAACGCCACGGCCTACCTGAGTATTGTTGCTGACCATGTCCATCCCTTTATGACCACAATGTACCCAACTTCTGATGGCTACTTTCAGCAGGATAATGCGCCATGTCATAAAGCTGGAATCATCTCAGACTGGTTTCTTGAACACGACAATGAGTTCACTGTACTCAAATGGCCTCCACAGTCACCAGATCTCAATCCAATAGAGCATCTTAGGGATGTGGTGGAATGGGAGATTCGCATCATGGATGTGCAGCCGACAAATCTGCGGCAACTGTGTGATGCCATCATGTCAATATGGACCAAACTCCCTGAGGAATGCTTCCAGCACCTTGTTGAATCTATGCCACGAAGAATTGAGGCAGTTCTGAAGGCAAAAGGGGGTCCAACCCGTTACTAGCATGGGGTACCTAATAAAGTGGCCGGTGAGTGTATATATAATTGTCATAAAAAGGGGCAGATGGACCCAGTATTAAAGGTGAGACAGTCAGAAGGAAAGTTCAAAATGTTTATTAAATCAAAACCATAAACAAAACCATAAACAGTGCGGGGCACCACCCAAACACTGACACTCTGGAGGGAGAATCTGTCATGATGGGTCTTAAGTTCTTAGCCCACATGCAGAACACAACGGAGGCTGGGTAAAAGTTTAACAGAGTTTATTTAGTTTGCACAAAAACACAAGATCATGAACAGGATCTGGAACTGGTCAGGGCAGGTTCACTGGAGTCTGCAGAGATGATAGTTTGATTAGGAAACAGACTGATGAGTTATGAGTCTTTAGATTGTTCAGGAGTATACCTTGATAGAGTCCGGGCTTCTCTCTGAGAGAGAGGGAACTGTTGGGTCCAGAGACTGTTTGTTCAGAGTAGCTGCAGCGTCTTGCTTCTGACTTTAAAGGTAGACCTTGATCTGAGTTTCCAGCTCTTAGCCAAGAGCAGCAGGGGAATCCACATAGGAATCTTCAGGTTTGGCTCACGAGGGCAATCTCGACAGGTTAAGCTTATCCAGAGCCTCAGGTAGAGACAGGGTTCCTGTGAGACAGGGTTCCGTGTCTCTCTCAAGAGACAGCAAAGATTCTCAGGTTCAAGGCTCAGGTCACTAACCAAACTAGGTCAACACTGCGGCGTCGAAGCAAGGTCTGGCAGCTGGTTATATAGGGCAGGTCTCTTGATGAGAAGATGCGCCTCAGGTGTGCTGGAAGACCCAGAGCGTTCCCGATGCTGCAGCTCCGAAGGACATGCAGGAAGTCGATCCAGGACAGGGGAGAACAGATCAGGCAAGAACAGTTCAGGGATTCAGGAGTCCTCAGCTCGATCAGAGGTTCCGATCCAAACAGGAAACGAGGGATCCAGGCTTCCAGGAATCCACGTTCCTGGAAGCATGGAGGCAGGCTCAGAGTCCTGTCCATCGAGCACCAAGCTCAGACTGAACTAGTAAAGTTTTTGACTCATTAATGTACTGAAGAAGTAAAGTTTTTGACTCATTAATGTACTGAAGAAGTAAAGTTTTTGACTCATTAATGTACTGAAGAAGTAAAGTTTTTGACTCATTAATGTACTGAAGAAGTAAAGTTTTTAAGTTATTAATGTACTGAAGAAGTAAAGTGTTTGACTCATTAATGTACTGAAGGTGTAAAGTGTTTGACTCATTAATGTACTGAAGAAGTAAAGTTTTTGAGTTATTAATGTACTGAAGAAGTAAAGTTTTTGACTCATTAATGTACTGAAGAAGTAAAGTTTTTGACTCATTAATGTACTGAAGAAGTAAAGTTTTTGACTCATTAATGTACTGAAGAAGTAAAGTTTTTGAGTTATTAATGTACTGAAGAAGTAAAGTGTTTGACTCATTAATGTACTGAAGAAGTAAAGTTTTTGACTCATTAATGTACTGAAGAAGTAAAGTGTTTGACTCATTAATGTACTGAAGAAGTAAAGTTTTTGAGTTATTAATGTACTGAAGATGTAAAGTGTTTGACTCATTAATGTACTGAAGAAGTAAAGTTTTTGAGTTATTAATGTACTGAAGAAGTAAAGTTTTTGACTCATTAATGTACTGAAGAAGTAAAGTTTTTGACCTTATTAATGTACTGAAGAAGTAAAGTTTTTGACTCATTAATGTACTGAAGAAGTAAAGTTTTTGAGTTATTAATGTACTGAAGAAGTAAAGTTTTTGACTCATTAATGTACTGAAGAAGTAAAGTTTTTGAGTTATTAATGTACTGAAGAAGTAAAGTGTTTGACCCATTAATGTACTGAAGAAGTAAAGGTTTTGAGTTATTAATGTACTGAAGAAGTAAAGTTTTTGACTCATTAATGTACTGAAGAAGTAAAGTTTTTGACTCATTAATGTACTGAAGAAGTAAAGTTTTTGACTCATTAATGTACTGAAGAAGTAAAGTTTTTGAGTTATTAATGTACTGAAGAAGTAAAGTGTTTGACTCATTAATGTACTGAAGAAGTAAAGTTTTTGACTCATTAATGTACTGAAGAAGTAAAGTGTTTGACTCATTAATGTACTGAAGAAGTAAAGTTTTTGAGTTATTAATGTACTGAAGATGTAAAGTGTTTGACTCATTAATGTACTGAAGAAGTAAAGTTTTTGAGTTATTAATGTACTGAAGAAGTAAAGTTTTTGACTCATTAATGTACTGAAGAAGTAAAGTTTTTGACTCATTAATGTACTGAAGAAGTAAAGTTTTTGAGTTATTAATGTACTGAAGAAGTAAAGTTTTTGAGTTATTAATGTACTGAAGAAGTAAAGTGTTTGACTCATTAATGTACTGAAGAAGTAAAGGTTTTGACTCATTAATGTACTGAAGAAGTAAAGTGTTTGACTCATTAATGTACTGAAGAAGTAAAGTTTTTGACTCATTAATGTACTGAAGAAGTAAAGTTTTTGACTCATTAATGTACTGAAGAGGTAAAGTTTTTGAGTTATTAATGTACTGAAGATGTAAAGTGTTTGACTCATTAATGTACTGAAGAAGTAAAGTGTTTGACTCATTAATGTACTGAAGAGGTAAAGTTTTTGAGTTATTAATGTACTGAAGATGTAAAGTGTTTGACTCATTAATGTACTGAAGAAGTAAAGTGTTTGACTCATTAATGTACTGAAGAAGTAAAGTTTTTGAGTTAGTAATGTACTGAAGAAGTAAAGTTTTTGACTCATTAATGTACTGAAGAAGTAAAGTGTTTGAGTTATTAATGTACTGAAGAAGTAAAGTGTTTGACTCATTAATGTACTGAAGAAGTAAAGTGTTTGACTCATTAATGTACTGAAGAAGTAAAGTGTTTGACTCATTAATGTAGTGAAGAAGTAAAGTTTTTGAGTTAGTAATGTACTGAAGAAGTAAAGTTTTTGACTCATTAATGTACTGAAGAGGTAAAGTTTTTGAGTTATTAATGTACTGAAGATGTAAAGTGTTTGACTCATTAATGTACTGAAGAAGTAAAGTGTTTGACTCATTAATGTACTGAAGAAGTAAAGTTTTTGAGTTAGTAATGTACTGAAGAAGTAAAGTTTTTGACTCATTAATGTACTGAAGAAGTAAAGTGTTTGACTCATTAATGTACTGAAGAAGTAAAGTGTTTGACTCATTAATGTACTGAAGAAGTAAAGTTTTTGACTCATTAATGTACTGAAGAAGTAAAGTGTTTGACTCATTAATGTACTGAAGAAGTAAAGTTTTTGACTCATTAATGTACTGAAGAAGTAAAGTGTTTGACTCATTAATGTACTGAAGAAGTAAAGTTTTTGACTCATTAATGTACTGAAGATGTAAAGATTTTTGAGTCATGTACGTCAAGTAGCAGTTGGATATACTGTATGTAGCAGTAGTTCACATGTACAGCATACATGGTGTGCGACATTTTGAGTATTGATAGTACAGCAGGAGGATAACTCAATCTGGCTATTTAGTCATTTTTACTACAGCGTGAAAAGCAATAAAAGGAAGTGTTAGGGACATTAACACTAAAACAGGAAATAGTTATAGTTCCTAATTACACACATGAAAGAAAAACCCACAATGGTCATAGAGATAACTTAAATCTGACAAAAATAATAATAAAAAAATCTAGAAAAATGAACTGATGAAAGTCAGATAAGTCAGACTTTTCAATCATACTTCAACAGAATAATTTAATATAGAAACGTATGAAACAGACGTGGAGAAAAATGATAGGAACCTTAACTTGAAATTTTCTTGCATAACCCATTGTAATCAAAAGATTCCTGAATTTGTAATATTTTAGGTACAAAATGCTTGCTTAGGTGGACCCTTCTCAAATATTAGATTTATTATCTTGAAGCAAGTTTTATTTAGAAAGAACTCTCTCACTAAAGCAGAATAACATGGCAAACATAAGAAAATTTAACAGTTAAGCTGTAGACAAGGGCATGTAAAGTAAAAGAACAAATGAGCACCAGTTTCCGGTTGAAGTCACAAACTAGTGTTAAAAACAACCACCATGCCATCACACAAAGCTCCAAATAGGAGCCTGTTAGATAACACTGACAGCTCATGAATTTTAATCAAATCAGAGCAAAGTTACTTTCTATTCCCTATGGTGAAATTGTTCTTGGGCAACAAAGTGAGGAAAAACAGCGCTTGTGCATAATAAATAAAACAGTAACATTATCAGCAAAATAATATCAAGAAAGAAAATAAATGTTACAAAATTTCGAAGATTGAAAACAGAAGAAAGATAAAAAATTGTTTCTGGGCATGAAAGACGAGGGAAGGAAGGAGCCAGGGTTGATGTTATTGAATAAAATAACTGAAATGGGATAGAAAAAAAAAGTAAAAAATTGAGCATTTGGGTTTTTAGTCCTGGCTTTGTTTCTCTGCCTGAAACCAACCCGTCAGATTCAGACAACGTAATAACCCTCACATTCAGCAAACATAAAGAAAGTCAAACCAACTAAATTTACTTATTACAAATAATAGTGTACACCTGTATTATATCTTTATCTCTAAAGGTGATTTAAGCAGGGGGGAATTTACCATTAGACATTACTAGGCAGTTGCCTGTAACAATCTTGGTTCTGTTGGTTTTCTCTAAGTTTTCAGTTTCAAGTTCATCCAGGTTTTTCTTTGTTTTTAAGCTTTATTGGTGTGTTCTGGATTTATTTAAGTTTCTTAGGTTTTTCTTTACATGTCCTCTGTTGCCCCCTTGTGGTTTCTTTTCCCTTTGCTTCCTCTTCAGCTCTACTCACACCTTCTCCTCATCAGCTCGTTAGCCTTTGTTCAGTCGACCATAAATACACACCCTCTGCTGTCCCTCAATGCTGGTTCCTTGTCTTACTTTGTCTTACTCTGGCTCCTCATGATTGTTTCCCCCGGATGTCCCCATGGTTCTGGTTTGTGTTTAATTTTAATGGTCTATTTTTGGATCACTGTTTTTGGTGCCTGTGATCATTGATTTAATCTTTTAAGATTTCACCCCTGCCTCTCAGCCTCTGCATTTGGGTTCTCACAAAAACCTCCAAACAAAGCGTGACAGTTGCCTAGGGCCCCAAGTTCCTGGGGGAACCATAAAACTCTGTTTACATGTATGAATAACACAACTATTCCTTATTGTGCCCATTAGTTATGTTTTTGATAAAAATACTTTCACTAAAATGCCATCAGAATGCTTATAATATCAAGTGTGTCTTAGCCCCCCTCAGTGTCCACCATATTGGATCAGTCCATTTGCTGCACATGTTCAGAAAGGTCCAAACAGACAGCAGCAAACCATTTGAAAACAAACCATGCAAAGAGCAGTGTTGCTAACTTAGCGCTTTAGTCGCTATATTTAGCCACTTTTCAGACCCCTCTAGAACTTTGATTTCTAAAAAGCTCCTAGCGCCAAATCTAGAGACTTTTTTCTGCTACTGGAGACTTTGGAGACAACATCTAAAAGCAGCGAACTCTGCTGTCCAGAGCAAGTAGATCCCTTTGATCTCCTCCTCCATTTTAGATGTGATTAATCTATCTCTGTTACAGGGATATGTACCTAAAGCTTTTAAGGTTGCTGTAATTAAACCTCTGCTTAAGAAACCGTCTCTTGACCCAGATGACTTGGTCAATTATAGACCTATATCCAATCTTCCTTTCTTATCCAAAATTCTTGAGAAAGTAGTTGCCAAACAAGTTTGCGATCACTTCCACCATAATGAACTTTTTGAAGAGTTTCAGTCTGGCTTTAGAGCTCATCATAGCACTGAAACAGCTCTGGTGAAAGTCACTAATGATATTCTCATGGCCTCAGATAATGGACTTGTATCTGTGCTCGTCCTGTTGGATCTTAGTGCTGCATTTGATACAGTTGACCATAATATTCTTTTAGAAAGACTTGAATATTTTGTTGGAATTAAAGGAACAGCACTAGACTGGTTTAAATCTTATCTATCTGATCGAATTCAGTTTGTTCATGTTAATGATAGATCTTCAACACGCTCAAAGGTTACCTGTGGAGTACCACAGGGATCGGTGCTAGGACCAATTCTCTTTACTTTATACATGCTCCCAATTGGTAGAATTATTAGACAGCATGGGATTAATTTCCACTGTTACGCTGATGATACCCAGCTATATCTGTCTATAAATCCAGATGAAGCTAACCCATTACATAGATTACAGACATGTCTTGAAGACATAAAAACCTGGATGACTCTTAACTTTCTGCTCCTGAATGCAGACAAAACAGAAGTTATAGTCTTTGGACCAGAGTCTCTGAAAAAGAAACTGATTAGCCAGTCACTTCATTTGGATGGGATTAAACTGATTTCAGATAATAAAGTAAAAAATCTTGGTGTTATTTTTGATCAGGACCTGTCATTTAAATCCCACATCAAAGAGGTTTCTAGAATTTCCTTCTTTTATCTGAGGAACATTGCAAAAATTAGAAATATCCTGTCCAGGGGTGATGCTGAGAAACTAGTCCATGCATTTGTTACTTCAAGGCTGGACTATTGTAATTCTTTACTATCAGGAAGTCCACAAACTGTAGTTAAAAGCCTTCAGCTGATCCAAAATGCTGCAGCCAGAGTTCTAATGAAAATTAAAAAGAGAGATCATATCTCGCCTATCCTGGCTTCTCTTCATTGGCTTCCTGTTAAATCAAGAATAGAATTTAAAATCCTCCTTCTCACATATAAAGCCTTAAATGACCAAGCTCCATCTTATATCAGAGATCTGATTGTTCCTTATGTTCCTAACAGAGCACTTCGCTCTCAATCTGCAGGTTTACCAGTGGTTCCAAGAATTTCTAAAAGTAGAATGGGAGGCAGATCTTTTAGTTATCAGGCTCCTCTCCTGTGGAACCAACTACCAGTTTTAGTCCGTGAGGCAGACACCCTGTCTACTTTTAAGGCTAGGCTTAAAACTTTCCTTTTTGATAAAGCTTATAGTTAGGGTGGCTCAGGTTATCCTGAGCTATCTCTATAGTTATGCTGCTATAGGCTTAGACTGCTGGAGGACATAGGGACCCCCATTTCATCATTCTGCTTCATTCTCTCTCGGTTCTCCTATTCTGCAGAATCTGTTAGTTCAATCTCTAACCTTCTGCTCTCTCTGCTTTTCCTCAGAGTAGCTTTGCCTCGTCTGTTCCTGTTTGGCTGTGACGTCATCCTGGAAAGAAACATCAGCTGTGCTGCTTCTATCAACAACCTTGTTTATAGATGTTGGAGATCGGCCTGTTTTCCAGTGTGGTCCTGTTTCTCTGACCGTGACTGAGTGGATGTGCTCTCTTCATCCTCTGGCATGGGAGCTGCCTTGGAGCTCGTCTGCCTGGCTGCGTGTTTCCTGGACGGGGCCGCCTTTTACAGCTGCTTTTTCTATCTCTGCTTCTGTCTCCTTGAACCCCAGTCGGCCTCGGCAGATGGCCGCTCACACTGAGCCTGGTTCTGCTGGAGGTTTCTTCCTGTTAAAAGGGAGTTTTTCCTCTCCACTGTCGCTACAAGCATGCTTAGTGTGGGGGATTGTATTTGAGTCAATGAGTCAATGCAATCAATTGGTTTTCCTTAGATAGAAAACTTTGTATCAATTTGACTGTATGATCTGGTTGAACTGTAAAGTGCCTTGAGATGACATGTGTTGTGAATTTGGCGCTATATAAATAAACTGAATTGAATTGAATTGAATACACTATATTGCCAAAAGTATTTGCTCACCCATCCAAATTATTGGAATCAGGTGTTCCAATCACTTCCATGGCCACAGGTGTATAAATTCAAGCACCTAGGCATGCAGACTGTTTTTACAAACATTTGTGAAAGAATGGGTCGCTCTCAGGAGCTCAGTGAATTCCAGCGTGGAACTGTGATAGGATGCCACCTGTGCAACAAATCCAGTCGTGAAATTTCCTCGCTCCTAATTATTCCACAGTCAACTGTCAGCTGTATTATAAGAAAATGGAAGTGTTTGGGAACGACAGCAACTCAGCCACGAAGTGGTAGGCCACGTAAACTGACGGAGCGGGGTCAGCGGATGCTGAAGCGCATAGTGCGAAGAGGTCGCCAACTTTCTGCAGAGTCAATCACTACAGACCTCCAAACTTCATGTGGCCTTCAGATTAGCTCAAGAACAGTGCGCAGAGAGCTTCATGGAATGGGTTTCCATGGTCGAGCAGCTGCATCCAAGCCATACATCACCAAGTGCAATGCAAAGCGTCGGATGCGGTGGTGTAAAGCACGCCGCCACTGGACTCTAGAGCAGTGGAGACGCGTTCTCTGGAGTGACGAATCGCGCTTCTCCATCTGGCAATCTGATGGACGGGTCTGGGTTTGGCGGTTGCCAGGAGAACGGTACTTGTCTGACTGCATTGTGCCAAGTGTAAAGTTTGGTGGAGGGGGGATTATGGTGTGGGGTTGTTTTTCAGGAGCTGGGCTTGGCCCCTTAGTTCCAGTGAAAGGAACTCTGAATGCTTCAGCATACCAAGACATTTTGGACAATTCCATGCTCCCAACTTTGTGGGAACAGTTTGGAGCTGGCCCCTTCCTCTTCCAACATGACTGTGCACCAGTGCACAAAGCAAGGTCCATAAAGACATGGATGACAGAGTCTGGTGTGGATGAACTTGACTGGCCTGCACAGAGTCCTGACCTCAACCCGATAGAACACCTTTGGGATGAATTAGAGCAGAGACTGAGAGCCAGGCCTTCTCGTCCAACATCAGTGTGCGACCTCACAAATGCGCTTCTGGAAGAATGGTCAAAAATTCCCATAAACACACTCCTAAACCTTGTGGACAGCCTTCCCAGAAGAGTTGAAGCTGTTCTAGCTGCAAAGGGTGGACCGACGTCATATTGAACCCTATGGATTAGGAACGGGATGTCACTTAAGCTCATATGTGAGTCAAGGCAGGTGAGCAAATACTTTTGGCAATATAGTGTAGATTGGTAACCCCGCCTCCTGCTCTCCTCTATCTTGTCTGCTGTCATGATTCATGCAGCTATTATTTCATCCAAATGAAAAATGGAGAACAGATAAGCAGATCATGGCTTGTCTACAGTGAAAAGAAGGACTGGGTTATTTACTTTGGCCTTTTTGGAAACACAGGAAGGAGCAATCAGCTAAGTGAGCTTAGTGCTTGGAAAAAATCTTTCATTCCTTTAGAGACAGCATGAAAAGTCAGCTATGTACAAAACATAGAGAGGAAAACAAGAAGAAAAGGGACAAGAAGAGAGGGACACAACCTAGAACAGATAATGGATGTCTATTCTATTAACATTTCTCTATCTGGATAATGGGTCTGTTTTATGTGTGGTCTTCTGAATTCAGAGGGGCCCCCTGCCTGTCTTTGCCCAGGGCCCCAAATTTCCTAAATCCGTATGGATTGAAGATCACACATCTTCATGAGTTTCTTCAAATAATCATACAGTAGATATCAGAACCAGTTTCTTCATTTTCTCATAGTTTAAATATTTGACTTTAATTGTTGGCTACCAATCCTGCAGCATCACTAAGAGCATAGAGCATATTAACTCTGCCAGGTAAGTGTGCAAGTTATAATGACTTGAGTGGTGACTGCGGCATGAGATGAAATAAGATCAAAAAGATGAAATGAAATGGGTACTTTCCTCATCTAGAGGATATAGATATTGGTGTAAAAGATCAAACAGTCCTCAAAAAGGGGAGCAGCAGCTGCCACCTCCTTTAAAGGCCAAGCAGCAGGAACATTCCCTACAAAGTCTGTGTAAACTCCTTGGCTTCCAGTTATGTCTAACTGTCTGGATTTGTTTTCCAAGATGGATAGCTAATGGATAGTGGTAGTCTTCACTCCTCTCATTCCCCTATCTCAAATGGTGCGTTCAGATCAGGCATGTTTTGGTATCGAAGTGTCTGGTTAACATGCATTGTCTATGGAGAAGACGTCGAGAGGTCCAGGGGCCATCCAAGCAGTTTATTCGAGAGCAGTTTATTCGAGCGTTCTAGCTTCAGAACGTTCAAGCATCCGAACATTTGATGTTGGAGAAATGGAATTTTTGTCGCGTCAACTAATCAGAAAAGCTGATCCAGGAGTATTTTTGGGGGGAGATGGAAACTACCTGCAAGCTGTTATCTTCTGCATATGAGAAATGAATAAATATCAAGGCGTTAAACTCTAAAGGTTTGTTAGGAATATTATAGTTAATGATGTACGAGACTGTTAAACTCTAACAATACCTGCCTGCTGTGTTTCAGAACTAATGTTTTTCCCAAGTAGTTTATTTAATTAGGACAGTTCCTCTGTCAGGATGAAAATTCATCTTCATTCTGCACCAGGTAAAGATTTTGGAATGGAATGAGGACGGCGTCCTTGATCCAAAGTCCAGTGGATTGGTTTTTTTAATTTTTTTTGGAATGGCTATGACTTGGATGCCTGAGAATCTTCACCACCACCTTGATCTGAGAACAAAGTGTAATATTTTGTTAAGGATGGAGCCATGGATGTCTCCTCATCTGCAAACATGTATGATGTAATAATGTGGCAGACTGGAGTTGTATAAAATGCTTCTCTAACTGTGAATCAAGGCCACTCTAACAAGATGTCAGCCCAATTGGTAAGCAGCTGCCTTCTGAAGCTCTAAGCAAGGTCTAGGATCTGAGCAAGATTAGAGTTTCTGTCAGAATCTGTTATCATGTCTCCTTATTTATTTAAATACATAAACATTATGAAGTGTTATTTAAAGAGTTTGCCCTGAGGGATCTCCTTTAAGGAAAAGAACCAGAGAGAGAAAGCTTCAAGGTTTAAACACGGAGCTTTCCTTAAAACGTTTAAAAAAAAGCAGGAAGAATGATTTTTATGTAGAAGGAAAAGAGAGCGAACTTTGGTCATTATAAATGCACTAAAACATTTATTATAAAGACCGAAATTAGTAAAGGAATGTGGACCTACTGGTGAATTGAGGGCTTTGCCTTTAGTCTTTTTCAAGGCTAAAGGCAAAGGGTAAATTCAATTTATATAAATAGAATGTTGCACATTAAAAATAAATTAACTAAAATAAAATACATTTAAATTGTTCCCTTTACGGGGCCACCTTTTAGAGTTGTTTCTGTATCTCTGCTTCTGTCTCCTTGAACCCCAGTCGGCCTCAGCAGATGGCCGCTCACACTGAGCCTGGTTCTGCTGGAGGTTTCTTCCTGTTAAAAGGGAGTTTTTCCTCTCCACTGTCGCTACAAGCATGCTTAGTATGAGGGATTGCTGAAGAGTCAATGAGTCGATGCAATCAACTGGTTTTCCTTATTTAGAAACTTTAATCAATCTGACTGGATGATCTGGTGAACTGGAAGTGCCTTGTGTTGTGAATTGGCGCTACAGAAATAAACTGAATAGAATTGAATAAAGGCAAAGGCTAAAGTTCAGTTTATATAAATAAAATGAATAGAACTGAAAAGGCAAAGGCTAGATTTAGCTTCATTAAAACTGAAAATATTCCTTAGAAAAAAGAGGATTTTGCACATATTTAAATAACATACATTTAAAGCATAAGACATAAAACTTTGGGCCTCATGCAACAACCATTTTTGTATTGTTGTCATGACTTTCTCTTACTTTTTCTCCTACTTATACTACTGCATAAATGAGCCTCGTAAATTTAATGCATTCCACCTGTGCATAAGTTTGCGGGCATTCATGAGAATTTCAAACCTGCATGATTACAACCCTGATAATTCCATATAATGCTATGACTTTCATTGCTTGTCAGATGTATATAATGCTGAACCTTCTTCAACCTTCATTTCAAGTAAATATTATCTAATTATCTTATTTTAAGAGTAAAAATAATCATTCCATTGGCAAACTATCTCACATATAATACACTTGATTTCAGACATTTCTATTTATTTATAGATAATTTTTCCAGTGTATAACAGAAAACCTTTTTAAAAGGTTTGTAGTTGTTCAGTTAAATTGTGGGAGCTCTGCCCATATCTTATTCTTTCTATACCCAATCTTTCTCAGGCTAAAATTACAGCAGACACAGAAGCAGAGCTAGCGTGGGGCCTGATACTGACACCAGGCAGCTCCAGGAGGCTCCTCTGACTTTCCCTGCCTTCCAACGCTGCTGACACCTCAGTCCTCACCCCTCTCTGATTCCTGGGGGTGGCTGTGGGAGGTGACAGTGGCTCCCTGACAGTTATTAGAGCTGTTGCTTCTCACATGGAGGAGGAACTTGTTTGTTTGGCCGAGCAGTCAGAACAAACTCAGTAAAAACAATGAAGAACTATTTCTATCATTTATAAATCCTGTTTTCACATAAAAAATTGGGTTTGTACCTGAATAAAATCTCTTTGCATTAATGATCCTCAAATTGGAATGCTAAATTTGACTACCTCAAGGCTGCAGAGCAAAGTTAGGACAATAAGGCGTTCAGCCTTCAGTTATTATTACCCACTGCTATTAAAAAGTGATTTATTTAGGTTCCATATATATAAACAGAAGAAATGCAGTATAATTAGCGAAATTATTGTAATATGATAAAACAGACAAAGCAGTGGCTGTAGCTGGCTGGCATGAGTTAGCCAGACAATGTGAGAGGGGAGCGATAGAACAGAAATTCTTTAACTGGAGAATTGTGGGTGAGGTGTTGCTGCCAGTGCAGGACAGTGGCCTGCATCATGGGGGCTCCTCTTCCCTCCATTAAAGACATTTCATCCCAGCGCTGCATGTCCCAAGCCCGTGACATCATCAATGACCCCTCACCCCCCCACCATGGACTGTTCTCCCTGCTGCCCTCTGGGAAGAGGCTTCACAGCATTCAATGCAGGACCTGCAGATTCTGCAATGGCTTCTTCCTCACTGCCATCAGACTGATAAATGTTGAATATCGAATTAAACAGAAAAGCGCTGAATGTTGGATGGACTATAAATCAAATCTCAGTCTTATGTTTACATTTAATCACTGCTGCAGTTTAAGAAATGGGAATGTCTTGAGAGCTGTACTGAACAATTTCGTTGTTATACATCCTCTGTGTACAAAATGACAATAAAGGTTGTCTAAGTCTAAATCAGTCCTCATAACATAACAAAAAAGGCGAGAAAATGCTATTAATTAGAACTCTTTCTCACTCTACTCTCTCGAGAGTTAATGGATTAGGGGACCAACCTGATTTAAAACATTTATAAATTACTGCACATTGTCGACAGTGTCTAAATTTAACTTGTGCCGCTTCTCCTGTTAATACGGTAAAGCCCTGCAGAGCGTCCGGCTCCAGGCTGCACGTGATCCAGATTATCCAATGAGCTGCTGTCAGTCTGGGTTGCTGCTGCTGCTACTTTTAGACACAGCAGGCAAACCTGTAGCAAGCCGGGCGATGGGAAAGAAGGAGAAGATGATGAGAAAAAGAGAGCAGAGAAAGTGTGGACTGCTGGAAGAACTGTGGTGAACTGGTGAAAGAAAAGTGAAATGGTGCTCAAAGATGACCCTGCACATTTAGAGGATGTTTGGCTCAACCTGCTGCTGTGAAGCAGGATTCTCCACCATGAACAGAATCAGAAATAAATCTGGATCCAGGCTCAAAATGAGCTCCTTGATATGTGCTTGAGAATGGCTTAGTCTCCATTTAAACCCAGGTTTAAAGTCTTGCAGGGCAGCATAAAGCCCACAGTTCAGGTGTTTTATAAAATATGTGAATCAGGAAATTGTCTATATACCAAACTAAACGACTAGTTCTGTACTTCAAAACAATTTTGATTTTAAAATGGAAAATCTTTTATATTTTTTATTTAAAAATTAAATGTATAACATGGGTGCATAAATACCTCGTTTTTTTCAGTGTTAAATTCTGTTTAAAGTAACAGTATATAATAAAAAATGTCTCCAGGTTTGGTTGTTCCTGCTCTACAATAACAAAGATTCAGAAAAGTTAATATTATCCAAGGGACACTAAGTTCTTTTCTGTAAAATCAGATTCCAGACGTTCATGTCTCAACTCTACCAAACAAAAAGAAAGTAACGAAACCACATGATTGCAGATGGCTTCAGAGTTAATATGTGTATTGTTTGGAGAGAATCAGGGTTCCCATGGTGCATTTTTGTGGTGTTTTACAAAGACTTTGAAACGACATGTAGATGTTGGAATATTTTTCTTCCCTCAGAGAGCACACGGTTGGGTTTTCAATGTGATTTGTCGGTTCAGTCCCCGTTCATGAGAGGATGAGTCCATCATCCCCCTGCGGATATTTCTACATGCCATGTCCTTGGGCTGCAAATTGCTTGGATCAGTTACACCAGGAAGGAGATGAATTCCATCTGCAGATGTTACAGTTCTCCTCTTGGTTTGTGGCATTTTATTCACGAATATATATATATATATATATGGCCTTTTAGATACCAAGTTTAAAGCCAGCAAAAATGTATGTAATGAAAACAAAAAATGTGACAGGTCAATACAAAACCATGAATCTACCAGGGGTTGTTTTAAGTTATTTATAAGAGTGGAAAGTAAGCTTTGACAAACTTGTGAAAATCCAAAATAATTAAACAATATATGCACTGGAAAAACAATCTAGAAACAAGGAAAAATTTGCCAATGAGTATTTTTACTTTTGAAATAAGATAATTAGATAATATGCACTTGAAATAAGACAATCCGATTGTGTTTTCTTATTTTAAATGTTCTTGTTCCATTGGCAAAATTAGTTTTTTTACCTCCTCAATCCAAGAACAAATGCATGTATTTTAAGAAAAAAATGATTGATCTAGATTTAGATTTTTTCCAGTGTGACCATTTGAATGTTGAAATCTTGCACCATGCAAGCGATTATTTTCTCAATCTTATTTTACTATTATAAATATGTTAACATGCGCACTGAATACTCTCCATTCTTACTGCATTGCACCAATGCTGCTTTTGTGGCAAAAATTAGCGCAGATATTTTTGCAGTATTCAGACTGTTTACATCCCTGAGCTGATTTATCCTCTCAGAACAAGGTGAATGCCTGGAGACCTCTTTCATTTCCATGCCGCCTTGTCTCTCTAAAGTGTGAAACTCCAAAACAAGTTGAACAGAAATCAGATCAGAAATGCCTTCAGACAAAATTTGACACAGGCTTCTGGTGTCAGGGTTTGAGATTTCCATTGCTTCTTGTAAAGCAGATATATTTATACCCCATCAACCAGGGTCAGAGCAAAATCTAGTTTGTGTGGCAGGTTGCTGGGAACTAATCCGTTCTGTTGTGTCACTGCCATCCCTGCTGACAACATTATTACTTCTTTCTTGGCAAGTCGCTGCTGCTCCTCAGCAGCTTGGAGGAGACTTCTCTGGACCGGCTGCTTGGCCAACTGCATATTCTGTCCACAAATGTTTCACCGACAGACATTCCTATTTTTACACCTTTAAAGATGGCAGCTTACAGCATCAGTTGGCAGGGTTTTCACATATTAGTGGAATGGCTCTCTGGCAAGAAAGCTTGGTTGGATTTCTGAACAGACCTGATTGAGAAAAATACTCTTTTGAAGAAATATGGAGAGGAAAACTGAAAAACAAAAACATAAAGTAAGTGAAAAAACTTCAGAGAAAGAGACAGCAAAGGAAATGAGACAATGAAAAAACCCAATAAATTAAAGGCTAAATGAAAATCTGCATTTTGTAACGCCACCATATGATGCTATAATTTAAAGATAATGTAAAGGGAGTTTTGCCATTTTCTTTTCAAAATATTATTTACATTATAAACATTATAAATGTCATTAATCGTTGTAAATGTGTCTAACTATGTATTTGTAAATATAAATTAACGACTCGTGAAGTTGGACCAGCTAGAAGAGCGAGGTGCGTGAGAACGCTGGGAGCCTTTTTCCACCTGGATCTCCGCTCTTTTTGGCCCTCATGTCCCTCCGTTGTCGCGCAAACTTGCCCCCACTTCCTCACTGCCTCGGCCGTATCTAGACCCACAGCTACTTCCTGATTGTCCCTTTTGCGTTGTGGCTTGGAATAACATAGAGCAGACCGTGCTTCAATATTGAGCATAAACCAAAAATATCTGCAACAAGCTGCGGCGGGAGGATAACCAGCCCTTAAAGGAATAGTACACCCAAAACATGATTAGCCTTCATTTTCTACTCACCCCCATGCTGAACAACACTCCGGAGTACTTTTTTGATATCTCAAATGCATCTGGAGATCTGGGAGGCTTCTTGCTGTCTGCTGACATTCAAATAATGGAGGTCTATGGTGCCCGAGACAGAAAGGTCCATAAAAGTCCACAAAAAACGTGTCAATATTCCTCCATACTGCTCGTCCAATGTATTCCAAGTGTCCTGAGTGGGTAGCATCCAGAATTTATTCGAAAGGAAGTCATTTAGAATGTTTTTAGAGCATAAACAGTAGTGTATAGGATTTCCTGAAAGCGCCCACATGCGCGTTCACGACGCTACGGAAGCCGGCAGACCAAACCAGCGCATTCAGCTCGGCAAAGAACTCCTGCTCTTCCTCAACACTGAAGTCCTCAGACATTTTTCTTTCGTTGTTTCTTTCTTTGCACAGGTAAACAGCACATTTCTTCTTCTACGCTTGCATTATTGGCAGAGCAGAAGCTGAATGCGCACTTTCATCTGGTTTGGTCTGCCGCGGCTTCCGTAGCGTTGTGAACGCGCAGGTGCGCGCTTTTAGGAAATCCTATACACTACTGTTTATGCTCTAAAAACATTCTAAATGACTTCGTTTCGAGTAAATTCTGGATGCTACCCACTCAGGACACTTGGAATACATTGGACGAGCAGTATGGAGGAATATTGACACGTTTTTTGTGGACTTTTATGGACCTTTCTGCCTCGGGCGCCATAGACCTCCATTATTTGAATGTCAGCAGACAGCAAGAAGCCTCCCAGATCTCCAGATGCATTTGAGATATCAAAAAAGTACTCCAGAGTGTTGTTCAGCATGGGGGTGAGTAGAAAATGAAGGCTAATCATGTTTTGGGTGTACTATTCCTTTAACCCAGGCTTTCCCGCTTTAACCTGCAGCTGGTGGTAGACACCCTACGGATTCTGCATTGAGTTTTCTTTTGGGTGAAGGTGGGATGTGTTCCGCGCAGAAGAAGAAACTGACACAGGGTTCTTAGTGGTGGGGAGACCATGGCACATTGATTTCGTCAACCTTATCGGCAGTAAAACACACTGTAAGCATTCAATCTTTTTCTTTTTTTAAAGAATAATCAAACATCACATTTGAGCCGTATGCTGGGTGTGACTGAATGCAAGCTGGCTGCCGTGGTTGAACTCAGAAGTGCGATGGGATAATATCTCGGATGTGCACGCTTGCTTCGAGGCGGAAAAGCCCAACAAATACGGAATATTAGATTCGCCATGTGGAGCCCAGCAACAAAACTCTTCAAAACAAAAGCGTTATTTTAAATTTTGGCCTCCCCAATATCAAAACTCCCCTGGATGTTATGCCGGAGGGGCCAAAAACTGCCGGCTCCACCCTCCTCTACCTGCAGACCTGTGGATGCATTCAGAACTGTAGCGACGGTTGTTAAACATCCATCTTATCAAGGACAATGGCCTCTGGACAGCGTTCATGGACAATTGAACGCACTCAGCCATACATACACAACTAATGCTCAGTTAGCAGATTTACTCTGATGTGGCTCCACACTTTCTGCTGAAATGTTTGTCTTGTGTTATATGTGCTTTTCTTGTGCTGGGGTGTTTTTTGATATCTCAAACTGTACCCTGTCAAGGATACAGTGAGAAATATACTTTTTTCTTGATCTCCCTCTGCATCGTTGCTCCTATGATTCCTTAGAGGTAAAGGCAGCACTATAAGGAAACCGCCTCATGGCAGGCCCCCTGGCAGCATGGCCAGTTCCCCCTGTCCACAGCAGCAGCTCAGGAAAAAAGCTGAGCAGCAAAGCAGTGAATTGGTGAAGCCTTCCATATCAAGTGTACCAAGAGTATAAATGACCCAGGTTAGCTATAGAACCTAACTGTGGATGATTGAAGCAGGTCGGCGGGTAGATGGGATAAGTCCAGCTGGAAAACTGAGTGCTGATGGTGGTGGAGGGGCTGCGGCTGACCTGAGGAGAACCGCGGTACATCGTAGAAGCCCGAAAGGTAAACAGAGAAAGCATAGGTGGTGACAGGCGGAGGCTAGCCTCTAGAGCAGGGGTCTTCAAGGTTTTCCAGGCCAAGGACCCCCAAACTGATGGCCAGATCGAGCGAGGACCCCCTATTTATATATATTACATGAAATTGTGTAATATCAAACTGGTCCTATAGTCAGTCTATTTCATATAGGGTCATGTAATGATAGTAATTTCTCCCTGGGATTATTAAAGTCTGATTCTGATTCCTTGTTGATGGTACAGGTGTTGTGAATGAAACGGTGCCCAGCTTGAAAGAGCTCCTGTGTGCATTGATGACTGAAATATATCTTCTGCCTCCATTTATCTGTTTATTACAGTGTGTTGAATTCATGTTAATGTGGATTTAAAGACATTTCAATTAATTGAAAAAAAAAATCCAGGGGGGAATATAAAAAAAAAGTCTAATCAACCAAAACTTTTGTGACCCCCATGCAGTACCTCTGAGGACCCCCAAGGGGTCGCGGACCCCCTGTTGAGGATCAGCATGCAGACAGAGCGGCAGAGCACTTGCTGGTGTCTGCGCTGGAGTTAGGAAGATGAACAGTTCTTATAGGGCTAAATAAAATGGCTTTTTTAAAAGCCACTCATAAACCTCTTAAGATCATTCAACGCTGGATTTTTTCAACATTATTTTCTCGATCTTCTATTTTGATTTTTTTTTAAAAGCTAGTCTCCTCTGCTTTCTTCCTAGAACAGTGGCCAAATAATGATACTTTCCCATCACCTGATTTTTATGGGCTCATTATGCTTGATGCACTGACATTCCAGGCGGAAAATGAGCCGCCCGTCACTGCGTCTGCAGCATTTACACTCTGGTTTTATACCGCAGCTTTTGGCGGGCTCTGGGGGGAGCATGTTCAGTACAAGCTGTACGCTGACACTATCACACTACACAAGGAAGTAGAAAACACAGCCATTTACCCATTTACAGCTTTATCAAAGCCTCTTCATGCCATCTGAGAGTGAAAGTCATTTCTTTCCTGGAGTTTTCCCATAATGTGTTAATAGTGGTTATATTTATGGTCTAAATCACGGGATCTCTCTAGATCTGTGAACCCCATGTTTCCCTTTTTAACATGTTTAATATTTTCCTTGGTGCTCCGTGAGGAATTTATGTCCGCGAGGACTTTGCAGAGATGTCAAGCATAAATCCATCCATCCATCCATCCATCCATTATCTGACACGCTTGTCCCAAGTGTGGTTGCGAGGGGTGCTGGTGCCGATCTCCACAAGTGAATGGGCGAGAGGCGGGGCCCACCCTGGACAGGTCTCCAGTCCATCGCAGGGCAACACAGAGACACACAGGACAAACAACCATTCATGCACACACTGAAACCTAAGGAGAATTTAGAGAAGCCTCAAGCATAAATCTTTATACTTAATAATACAATGTAAATGTACACGAGAGAACAATATTGAACAATTTATTGATTTGAGGATTGAATCTGTGATCAGTGAAACTGATTCCCAAAATCCTGATTTGTGCATCTCTAATGACCTGCTGTAATTTGACAAGAATGGTGGTTCAGAAGCCATTTTGTACGGTAACGGGTTTTGTTGGAGCGGGTTCATTTCGTTGCAGTCTGCAGTTTAACCATTAGATGTCACTGAAGATTAAATATTGTAGCATTAAAGACAAAGTCTGGTCATATTCAGAATTCAAACTTCTGAAAGTACTTAAAATATGAAATAATTACATACTGTTCAACAATGAAGTGTTTTTAATTCAGAGTAATTTTCTTTTGAATGTGCTTTACTGGAGGCATCCATGTTTGTCAAAGAACACTACTGCCACCTACTGGTTTGTGACGTCACGGTGCGGTACCGGCTGTTGATCAAGTCCCAGTGCTGTATCTGGTGTTTGTCACAACGCGCTATTATCCAAGTGCTCTTTTCTTTTTTTCACTTTTCCCCGATGTGTTCCAGCAACCAGCTGCCATGCACGTGGGCATTGTCAGTTTCACTATAGCTCTGGTGAATTTCAATGGTGAAGTCCTCTGGAAATCTTCAATCATTGTTGTTGATTGCAGATGTGTCTAGTAGTTCCCATTGATTTAGCTTGTAAAGCGGGGAGAATGGCGCTAGGCTTACCGCACCGTGACGTCACTGCTGGAAGATGGCAGGAGGGAGGGGTTACTATATTTGGGCCGCTCCCAGACTCAGTGATCATGATGAAAAATATTGCTTTTATCTTTTCACTGATTAATGCTAAATTAATTAAATCACCACAGAGTTATTAGTTTTAGGAATAAATAATGATAAATTGATTATTCCTCGCTGACCTCACTTTTCCATTAAGCTCAACTTCCTCAGATATGGTCAGTATCCCGTTCCATGAAGGTGGGTTCTTTCCTCATGTTCCTTTGTTGCTTCTCTGATTAATGCTTTCCTTGCCACCCTGTCAGCATAGGGGGACTTTCATGTCTGCAGGTTTGGGGTTGTACCGTGTAAGTGATATAAAGATTGCCATTGGTTTTCTAACCGAACACTGTTTTATAAAATATCCTCAACTTTTTCTGTCACAGGGCAGCTGCATCTTTAATTAGGTTCAACAAAGCATAGATGTGATCTGTATATTATTGTATCTAATAAAACAGTTGTTTGTACTTGATGTTAATTAGGATTATTAGCAGAGATGGGAAGTAACGAAGTACAAATACTTCGCTACTGTACTCAAGTAGATTTTTCTGATATTTTTACTTTACTTTTTTACTTATTTTTATGGCGACTTTTTACTTCTACTCCTTACATTTTTACACAAATATCTGTACTTTCTACTCCTTACATTTTTAAAAAATTGGCTCGTTACTTTAGTTTTGAATCATTTCAATGGAGTTACCGTTATTATTTTTCACGTCATCAATACCAAATTCAATCTAATTGGATGGGAATCTACGTTGCATTTGACGCACCACTACAAGATGAATCGACAGATTCGGCGGTATTCATTGGCGGCAAATCATTGCAGCTTGGTGGCGGCGGCGTTAGCATAGTAGTATGGACGACGAGATGATTGGAAATGAACACAACGGAGATCTAGTCCTATTGGCAGACATCCATTTAAAATGTAGGCAACGGCATGAAAAAAGTGGTTTCTACTTTTACTTTTATACTTTAAGTAAATTCACAAGCCTGTACTTTGTTACTTTTACTTGAGTAAAGAAGTTTAATCAGTACTTCCACTTTTACCAGAGTATTTTTTAACACAAGTATCTGTACTTTTACTCAAGTACGGAAAGTGAGTACTTTTGCCATCTCTGATTATCAGTGGGGTGAATACAGTGCAAATGCAGGCCACACTATCCATATTTCTTATATTAAACCTAGTGTTGCGCCGATGCCATTTTTTGGCCCCGATTACCGATACCCGATACCTGGCTGTGCAGTATCGGCCGATACCGATACCATAATAATGTAAAATAATTGCCATCATGGCTTTGTCAAGCTGCTGCCTACCTTTGTTAAGCAGGAAAAAGACTAAAACAAAGTGAATCCAGTAGAACTTTTTATTGCCTACCTGGAATGGGTGACAATAGTTGAACTTTTCACTCTCAAAATGGTATCGGTGCTCTATTTGTTGGTACTCGCCGATACTGATACCACCATTTTAGTGCTGGATCGAGGCCCCGTCGAGGATACTGGTATCGGTATCGGTGCAACACTAATTAAAACCAGAGAACAAGAAAGCATTTCTTTCTACTTCATAATGATCTCATACCTCATGACGGTGCGTTTGTAAGATGAGAAAATGTTTTAAAAAAAACAATTTTCCGGAATATGGATATCATTAAGGGCTGCGCAGTGGGGAGAGCTGTTGCCTTGCAGCTGGAAGGTTGCAGGTTTGATTCCCGGCCCCAGGGTCTCATTGCATTAAGTTTGCATGTTCTCCCTTGGCATGCATGGGTTCTTTCTGGGTACTCCAGCTTCCTCCCACAGTCCAAAAGCATGACTGTTAATTGTCTTCTCTAAATTCTTCTTAGGTGTGAATGGTTGTTTGTCCTCTTTGTTTCTGTGTTACCCTGCGATGGACTGAAGACCTGTCCAGGATGGACTCGGCTCTCACCCATAGACAGCTGGAGATAGACACCAGCACCCCTTGCTACCTGGATACTTACTCGGACGCTTACTCGGATAAGCGTGACATAAAATGGATGGATTTCATTGAATGATGTTTTGCAGAATATACCAGTGTAATAGCAAACAGTTATGTGTCGTATATCTGATCAGCTACGAAGAGAAACAGCTAACTATACGCCCTCCAAGTGCACTTATTTCATATTTTTTTTCAGGCTGTACAAGATTTGTCCCATTTCTCAAAGTAAGTAAGGGGAAACAAAAGAAATAAACTACTACCTAATGCTTAGGGACTGCTTCATGAATCATTTATATTGTGGAAAAGCAAACTCTGACAGGGAATTAATAGAAAAGCAGCATAGTATACAGGGGTCAGATTTTCCCTCTGTAATTGGGGACTGGAATCAATACCTGTAATTATTCTCACTAAGCTGCTTTTGACTCATGCCATTACAAGGAACCGTTCTCAGCTTGGTGTGGGACTGGTAATAGAAGACAGACAGGAAGTGCAGCAATCTACCCCCCCACTTAATGAGGGTCAAATTTTTTATTTAAGGATTATTTGGGTTGTAATATTATTTTCCCTGGTGAAGCAGTGACTTGTGCACTTACACCGACCTATGGAAGTAGTGACTGACCTCCTGTGAAGTTAGAAATGAGACGATCATGTGTAGAATAACCTTCCCCTGTAAGTCTGGGATAGGACCACACTCGTCTCAAGCTCTCTACGGGGGAATATATACCACATCCTGTATGTTTGACACGCGCGGCTTTACCCTAACTGTCAGAAATGAAGGGGCGGTGGTGGGGGGGATGGATGTTGTTTTTTCACTACTCCTGTATCAGTGCGTAAAAATGTGGCAGCACTCTGAGGCCTCATGTTTATGCATGACCGGGGGGCCTTGGCTCAGATTTGTTTTAGCTTGGCGAGAAAAGCTTTAGGTTCAGATGTCTGTAAATAGGTTTCTCAGCTGATCTTTGTGGGAGGGCCGGCGGAGCCGCATAAAGAATGCGGGGCTAAAGAAAACGTCCTGCCGCTACACCTGAATCACATTAAAACCCATTATCTATGCGCGGCCTTTGCTCTGCATCTATTTTCATTGCTATTTCATCAGCCGGCGGGCTGGGAATGACTGAAGCATTTATTACAGGACACAGGAGGTCACTCTGAGTGTTAGTTTATTGGGTGTACCATTATAGGAATGGGCTGGAGGTTTCCGGAGGTTTAGACGTCTATATTTTAGGTTGTATAACTCTAATGGATGCAAATATACAGAGGAACCATGTAATAATGCCTTAATGTTTTACTGTAACTAACTTCCACTTTGTTACATTGTAAGAACTGATTTGACACACATTATTGTATAAAAAAAACATGCTTATTTGCAAAAACATGAGATTATAAAGACCAATCAGCTTCAAGTATGCCTCTGTCTCAGCTCCCATGCTTTCCCCCTGCGCAGCAACAGGAAACAGACCTCATCTCCAGGAAAGCATGTGCTTAGAAATAGGGACTTTATTATATATATATTGTTTAAGAAATATAAAAGCTTTTCCATTGTGAGGGAACTGATTAAGCATTGCTTAGTGTAAAGGATTGCCTTGCCTGATTATTTATTTATTTATTTTTCCTTCTAGTGTTGCATAGACCTTAGTTGAATCACTTCTTTTTTAGAGTCTTGATAATTGTTTTTTCTTTTGTAAATTGATTACGTTCATTTGTGGGATATTGGTTTGCCTATAAGTAGGCTGGGTTTCCACCTCTCTCTCTCACTTACAGCCTTGTTTTCTTTTGAACCTCATGTTTGTCTCGTGTCCTCAAATATGTTGTGGCCTGGGTGGTCGTAACACTGATAAAAGGGAGTTTTTCCTCTCTACTGTCGCTACAAGCAGTGTTGGGAAAGTTCTCTTTCTACGTGAACTAGTTCAAAGTTCAGTTCACACATTTTAAAATGAACTAGTTCAGTTCATAGTTCATAATTCCAAAAAATGAACTAGTTCATAGTTCTTTTTTTTTCATATATTGCTCAATTACACCATAGCCTACTGTAGAACCACAGACAGCAATTATTTTATCAGTTGTAACTCTGAAACTGTCCGTCAGATTTCATCTTCATATCCAGTTTTGAATCCTTATCCAACCAGGGTTTACATTAGCATTGAGGGGACAGCATTTCCCCATTGTTGCTTTAACGCTTTGTTGCTGTCCATTCACTTCACACTAGTAGCAGCTGCAGCTTTCACCCCTACAGTATATTCTCAAAAACATCAGGAAAAATGTGCTGCTTGAATGGTCTTCTTTATGAGTAATTATTAAAAGAAAAATAGGAAAGTAGTCTTTAAGGTGCAAATGTTTTTTTTTATTTTAATAATTTTTTCCATTTGAAATTCCATTTCAATACATACTAAAAAGGAATACTGGAATCCTGGAAAATTATACCAGGCAGGTTTAACAAACAAGTTACATGGATAGTAAAACCCTCAAGAACAGGGGTCTTCTATGTTTTCCAGACCAAGGACCCCCAAACTGATGGCGAGATGGAGCGGGGACCCCCTAACTATATATATTGTATGAAATTGTGTCCTATAGTCACTCTAATACAGATGGAGTAATGCAAAGAAATTAATTTCTCCCTGGGATTATTAAAGTTTTTCTGATTCTGATTCCTGGTTGTTGTGAAGGAAACGGTGCCCAGCTTGAAAGAGCTCCTGTGTGTCGCTGAATGTGTGCATTGATGACTGAAAGACATCTTCTGCCTCCATTTATCTGTTTACTACAGTGTGTTGATTTCATGTTAATGAGTATTTAAAGACATTTCAATTAGTGGGGGAAAAAATTGCAGGGGGGGAATATAAAAATATCAACTAACCATGCAGACCCTCATGCAGTACCTCCGTAGACCCCCTAGGGGTCGCGGATCCCCTGTTGAAGACCTCCGCTCAAGAAGATTTTACTAACACAAACTGAGGGACCAGGCTGAGGTAGGAATTTAAGGTTACTGAAGTGCGGATTTTTTTACTGAAAGCCGGCGGGCAAACTTGTTGCCATCATCCTCACCGACCACCTGGTCATAAAACTGTTCTAAGTGATCATACTGCTGCTTTGTCGCCTCAACGGTCGCCTCCATGCTGCTGCAGCTTCAACGCTGCATTTTGTTTTGATGACGCACGCGGCTGTAGGCTACGACGCTGGTAGCTGCTGTTGCCAGATTGGGTGTTTTTCCCGCTACATATTAAGGCTTGTTTACGGTGTGATATAGCCGGGGTTTCGCCTGGAGGGCTCTATAGAAATCTGGCAACCTATTGAACGGAGTTGAACTGAGAGAGCGTGCCGTTCACAGACACCAGAATGAACGAGTTCACAATAACGTTCATCAGGCAGTAATGCAGTACGTTCAGTTCACGTTCGTCCAAAATATGAACGAGTTCATGAACTTTCGTTCAATGAACGCGTTAAGGCACAACACTGGCTACAAGCATGGTTAGTGTGAAGGATTGCCTTTGAGTCAATGAGTCGATGCAATCAACTGGTTTTTCTTAGATAAAAAACTTTGAATTGATCTCACTGGATGATCTGGTGAACTGGAAAGTGCCTTGAGATGACATGTGTTGTGAATTTGCGCTATAGAAATAAATTAGATTACTCAAATAATAAAGGAAAGGCTTTAATCCTGGACGGGGCCGCCTGTGGAGCTGGGTTACAGTTTCCTTTTGTATCTCTGCTTCTGTCTCCTTGAACCCCTGCAGAACATCAGCAGATGGCCGCTCACACGGAGCCTGGTTCTGCTGGAGGTTTCTTCCTGTTAAAAGAGAGTTTTTCCTCTCCACTGTCGCTACAAGCATGCTTAGTGTGAGGGATTGCTGAAGAGTCAATGAGTTGATGCAAACAACTGGTTTTCCTTAGATTTATTGAACTGAATGTAATAATTTCATATTTAAAGTACTTTCTGAAGTTTGAAGCAAAAGCCACTGCCCTCTAAGTTTTTAATTAAGTGGAAAATAAGTTTTTTTTTTACGATAATGTTGCTGCATGTTGCTGCTTGTGCTGCTAACGCTTCATTCGCTTGAACGCTCATACACATAAGTTAAATACTCCTGCTATCCTTGTGAGAAAAACAGAGGCATGAAACGTCCCAATGAGCACTATTTATTTTTTTCTCCTAAAAATGAATAGGCACAAATTAAAATACAATTTAAGGAGGAATGAATATGTAAAATACCAACCTATAACTACTTCTTCAACATTTAATCACAGTAGGAATTACTATTAAAGATCAAACAAACAACAAACTAAGGCTGTAAAGTGTGCTGGAAAATGTTGCAATGTGGCAAACCTTGTCACTGTAAAACCTATCGGACATAAATCCCATAAGTTATTTGGTCTAATAATAAAAGCTGCTCTTCATTTAAAGTAGATTAATGGTTTAAAACAGAGCAATATTTAATTTATAATACTGGCTGAGCAACCCAGATTCTATCAATTGTTAAGCTCAGATAAAACATCTTTATTTTGTTTTTTGCTCATCAACAAACACCCATCTTCTGACATTTCGTCTATTGCCTCAGTTTACCATTTATTTTTCTCTAATGGAAATTCAATTTCTTCAAAACAATGAACTCCTCCTCTAATGATTATTAATTACCTAATAACACTTTAAAATGTCAGTCGTTTTTTTTTTTTTATTATTAATCTAATCCTCTTGCGCTATGAAGACATTTTCACAAAGCTCAATAAGTATTTTCTGCATTTCTGCAAACGTCCATCTTATTGTTAAATTTGAAGCTACAAAAGTTTAAAGAACCAGAACTATGTGGTTAGATGTAGCCACGTCATATAAAAACTGGTTAAAGAATAAATTTTGCTTATTTTTGTAGTGAAAAATGGAAAAACGTTGAATGGGTTATCAAACACAATTCCACCTCCTCTGTTAATCCAATCTTGCTTTATTAAGTTATATTATTTTTTTTGTTCTATAGAAATCCCCTGATTTCGGTATTAATGATGTCTAGATACTAATATACATTATAGATTGTTTATGAATTCTTTATGGAGCACACATTACCGTAACTCAACTATGGTTCTGCTGATGAATCTGTTCAGTACTGAACCAGCAAAGATGAGTGCCTGTTAGACGCTATTCAACACCACATTGGCTATAGGGCATCAATAATTCAATTCAATTCAGTTTATTTCTATAGCTCCAAATTCACAACACAAGTAATCTCAAGGCACTTTCCAGTTCACCAGATCATCCAGTCAGATTGATTCAAAGTTTTCTATCTAAGGAAAACCAGCTGATTGCATCGACTCATTGACTCTTCAGCAATCCCTCACACTAAGCATGCTTGTAGCGACAGTGGAGAGGAAAAACTCCCTTTGAACAGGAAGAAACCTCCAGCAGAACCAGGCTCAGTGTGAGCGGCCATCTGCTGAGGCCGACTGGGGTTCAAGGAGACGGAAGCAGAGACACAAAAAGCAGCTGTAAAAGGCAGCCCCATCCAGGAAACACGCAGCCAGGCAGACAAGCTCCGAGCCAGCTCCCATGTCAGAGGATGAAGAGAGCACATCCAGTTAGTCACAGTCAGAGAAACAGGACCACACTGGAAAACAGGCTGATCTCCAGCATCTATAAACAAGGGTGTTACACTTTTTATTTTGGTTATGACAAGTTTACCGTCATTACCCTCAAAATCTTATAATATTATGTCTACAGTATAGTACCCCAAATTTCTCAAATGCCCCACACTTTGAAAAGCTCTTGGGATATCAGAATAAATGAGTTTGATAAGATTCCTGCCACTCCTCTTAGATAATGAAAACGTGTTGTTTTATTCAGTGTGTTTATGTGTTTTTTTTGCTCTTGAGGAAAACCCCAATAAAACATTGACGTTTTGTGGTGGTTATGTGGCCTTAAGGGAGAAATTTGACTGGGTAGACTACTTCCCTTCATAAAGCTGGGTTAAAACCTTTATTGAACAAGTTAGCGTGTTTGATCCATTGCAAACTCCTGACAAATGGAGTCCCCCCCGTCCCTCAGTGAGGTCTAGAAGCACAAGATCTATATCCAACCATTCAGCAAAGAGCCTGCTACACGCCTGTACATCTTTTTTTTTGGCATTTGACCAATTAGATGATCCCTTAAATTATATATTACCTATTGTAAATAAGAAAAGTTAACAAGTCAAGAAAAAAAGGTTAAAAAGCTAATTGAAAAGTTAATAAACCTAGTCAACAATTATATTTAGGTTTATAAACTAAAAAAATGGAAGTGCCAGTATCACCATTAATGCCTCCAAGGTTATGTTGGACCAAAACAAATGAGTGTTTTTCATGAATTTCTTATAGAAGCACATTTGTTATTTGTCTTAATATATTCGGGCAAGTTGGCGTTTCTTCTTATTACATAATTACAATTTTTTTTTTTGCCATCAAAATATCCATATTTTTTTAATATTACAAAGGTAATAAGGTCTTGTCCTGGATTCCAATAACACTATTGGCTTAAAACTTGGATTTTCAAAGATTTTCACTGAGTTCCCTATAAAGGGTTAAACATGTAGAAACATAAGCCCTTTTTGGTGTTTTTTTCCTCCTTTAAATCATTGTAATCTTTTAAAAAATCCTATAAAAACCCAACTACAACACTGAAAAGCAGGGGTAACCAATTAAAAATCATCCGAATAAAGAAAATCATCATCCAATTATAATCTGTTACTTTAAACCTAATTTAACACTGAAATAAAATGAGGTGTTTATGAATCCATGTTATACATTGATTTTTTTTAAATAAATAAAAATATATAAAAAAGTGTTTTTTTTTTAAGTAGAGAACAACAATCTTTCAGTTTGGTTTATAGACAATTTCATGATTCAAATATAAACCCCTGAACAGACCGTTTGTTATTTTCTTTCTTTTTTCTGTCTTAATGTTGGCAGTGGGCTTTAGGCTGCCCTGCAAGGCTTTAAACCTGGGTTTGAATGGAGACTAAGCCATTCTAAAGCACATATCAAGGAGCTCATTCTGAGCCTGGATCCAGATTTATTGTTGATTCTGTTCATGGTGGAGAATCCTGCTTCACAGCAGCAGGTTGAGCCAAACATCCTCTAAATGTTCAGGGTCATCTTTGAGCACCATTTCACTTTTCTTTTACCAGTTCACCGCAGTTCTTCCAGCAGTCCACACTTTCTCTGCTCTCTTTTTCTCATCGTCTTCTCCTTCTTTCCCATCGCCCGGCTTGCCACAGGTTTGCCTGCTGTGTCTAAAAGTAGCAGCAGCAGCAACCCAGACTGACAGCAGCTCATTGGATAATCTGGATCCCGTGCAGCCTGGAGCCAGACGCTCTGCAGGACTTTACCATATTAACAGAAGAAGCAGTGCAAGTGAAATTATTGGTATTAAACTGTCGTCGGAAAACATGCTGTAATTTATAAATGTTGGAAATCAGATAAGGGCCGGATTAACCAGCAGGTGGGTCCAGATCCGGAACGCGGTCCGCTAATCTGTTAACTCTGCTGTAAAATTTCGGGGCAGGTTTTTCTCACTGGAAAAAATCAAAATCTAGATAAGTCATTTTTTCTTAAAATAAGTGCATTTTTTCTTGAATTGAGGAGGTAAAAGCAACATTTTGCCAACAGAACAGGAACATTTACATTTAAAATAAGAAGACACAATTGCATTGTCTTATTTCAAGTGTATGTTATCTAATTATCTTATTTTAAGAGTAAAACTACTAATTCCATTGGCAAACTATCTCATTTACCTGCTCAGATTAAGGATAAATACATTCAATCTAAAGAATTTTTACTTATTTCTAGATCATTTTTCCAGTGCTACCTTTAGATCAGATATATCTGCATGCATATCATAGAGAAAGCAAAAAAAAAAAAAAAATGAACTAATAAAAAGCAGCATGGCTTTGCTTTTTGTTACTGCCAATACATTAGAATATCTAGAAAAGCGGAGAGCACGGACCTCCCCAAGTAGCTACTTTCCCCTGACATTGGTGACTTCCACCAGTTAATACCTGTATTCACAGAATCATTCAAAAACAATTCCTGGATCCAGATGGTGATTCTGATCATCACCAAAATTTAATGGGTTGCTTGTTGGACTGAGGTGCATCTTTGGTAAAAATATCATTAAAATCCGTTCATAACTTTTCAAGTTATGCACACAAACTTTCCTTAAAAACATAACCTCCTTGGTGGGGGTAATGAGATACTATTAAAATGGACTAGTAGTGCAACACGCCTGATACGAGGGGAGGGGGCTTTCTTTCTGAGTGTACACTTAGACCACACTTATGTGTTCATACAAAAGACTCATTCATACAGCTTCCCATGTTTCAGGCAGAGGAGACTGACTCCCCGCTCTGCTTGGGGGGGGGGAAACCTCTCTGGGAGGTTGAAGAGTTCATTCTTCGATTTATTAAAGAGAGAAAAAAAGTCGACTGTGAAGAATAAAGTAATGCAGGCCTGCTGGGATCTGGATCTCCTGCGTGATTTGCATGAAAGTCTGCACATCAAAAGTCAGGGATGGCCTCTTTAAATATTTAAATGTAACGAGCACCATAGCGGCCTCTATCAAAGGCAGCTGGATCCAGGAAGGAAACGGCTGATTTCTCACTGGTCAGCTGTGCTGTTCTCCTGCCTGCAGGTATGACAGCCTGTTGTTCTGTCGGCCATCCCTTCATCATCTCCCAGGAGAATATCTGACAAGTAAGAGCTGAGGTAGTGTTGAAGAAGATGTTTCCCCATCAGGAAAGGAGCTTCATAGTCTGCAGCCTGTTGAAAAAAAAAAGAAGAAAAAAATGCTGGCGTGGCACTTCTGCCAGACAGCAGGGAACAGACCAGCTGCCTTGTTTCGTTTGTGGCCCAAACTGCACGCAACACGCTGTTTCTCTGCAGCTGTGAGCATGTCAAAATATTTACAGCACATTCAGGAGAATGACTGACACTGTTGGACCGTCGGCTCCTGCATGGAAAGGCAGATCAGCTCAATGGTTTGCTCATCGTCGAAGTGTGTGCGTATGTTTTTCCATTCTCACACATACTTGGAGTGGAGTACAATAAATCCAATTAAAAAGCAATACTTCCACTGTGTTTCCGGGCCAAAGCAATCTCTTCCATATATCAAATATAGTGTGATTGCCTATTCATCATGCACTGTTTTAGGTTGAGCTGTACAGTCACGTGGACAAATGTCACATGGGGAGTGAAGCCGAAGCTCAGTGAACACATATTTGGAGAAATAGATGTGCATTGAATGAATGTTATTACAGCCTAAATGGCCATTTGCTCATTAATCACACTGATTAATATCTGCAATTAACTTCAAAGATTGAGCTATGCTTTTTTAAAAATGCTAGCTCATCTCCAGTGCTAGAATATTAATAGCATTATTTTTTTGATTGGTTCTAGGAATTGTTTTTGGATCCCATCAGAAAACCATTTGTGTCCTTAGTTGATTTATGTTAGCAGAACAAAAATGAAAATATGGGGTAAGGTTTTTTTTGGGGTTTTAGACTAAACTGACAAAAGTGTAACATGTAGCTGGTCATTTAAACAATGGCTTTCACTGTAAACTAGTGTTGCACCAATAACAACACCAGTATCGGGCAGGGCCCCAATCCAGCACTAAAATGGCGGTAATGGTATCGGTGAGTACCAACCGGCACCGATACCATTTTGAGAGCCAAAAGTTTATTCAACTATTGTCACCCATTCCAGGTAGGCAATAAAAAATTCTACTGGGTTCACTTTGTATTAGTCTTTTTCCTCCTTCACAAAGGTAGGCAGCAGCTTGACAAAGCCATGATGGCAATTATTTTACATCCAAGTAGTTTGCAGTTCATCATATATACACACACATCAATTCCAAACAGATGGTATCTGTATTGGTCAATACTGCACAGCCAGGTATCGGGTATCGGTAACGGGGCCACTACTGGCAACTGGACAAAATTATTGATTTGATTGTGTAACTCATTCTATTTGCATTTTGAGACATCAAGTTGGATTTAACCTGAACTAAATGCACGTACAAAGGACCCAAAACACAGTTTTTGATTTCTCTCTATATTAGTGTTGCACCAATGCCATTTTTTGGCCCTGATACCCGATACCTGGCTGTGCAGTATTGGCCAATACCGATACCATAACAATGCCATCTGTTTGGATAAAGGAAAAGGAAAAAGACTTATACAAAGTGAATCCAGTATTGCCTACCTGGAATGGGTGACAATAGTTGTATAAACGTTTAGCTCTCAAAATATGCCCTATTTGTTACTACTTGCCGATACCACCATTTCAGTGCTGGATTGGGGCCCCGGCCAATACTGCTATCGGTATCGGAGCAACAGTACTCAATACGTATATATTTATTCATGACCTGCAGATATTTTGTTTATGTTTGAGTCAAATGTGAATTGCGTTTTGCACGTTGCAGTCGCAGACCGTGCGAAAGCACAATTTTCGTCGTCTCTACATTCGGGGTGGATTTCGCCCATAAATAAACACAAGTAGCAAAGCAGTTGCATATAATCAATGTAATAGCTGGCTAGTTAACTAGTTAATATTAGCTAGCTGACGTCTGAGAGGGTTTACGGATTTATCGCTAAACTTAGCTAGCCAAAAGCCTTTGCTCGTTCAGCCAGGCTACATCCAGAGCTAAACAAACATTGCTAGAAGGTACAGTGTGGAGTTTTGTTCCAGTTAAATGCTGGATACCCGTCCATCACTGGCAGCAGGAGCCTAAATAGCAGGAGGGCTGTTGTGGAGTTAGCGACGGATGCTAACTGCTACCGCTTGCCAATTTGGTTATATTTAAATTATTTAACTGGTGTCAATATAAATTCATGTTAATTTAGTTCAAAGTAAGTACATTACATTGGTTCAGTTTTAACATATTTGTTCGGTTCATTAATTGAAAAGTTCAGAAAATCATTTGGAACAGGGCAAAGATTTAAAGTTGGGCCAAGTGCAGTATTATTGTTTACATCAACGTAAAATAATCAGGTCATAACAAGTGATCATATTCAGATTACGTTAAGTCAAATATTTTAGATGTGATATCTGGACATCATTTTTTTTATTTGAGCAAGGTTATACTTTTCCAGTGCACGTGCATTTTTTTTGTCATAGTAACACTAATAACTTAAGTGTATATTGTTGTCTTTTGATGTGCAACACAAACCATTAGATAATTGGGAAGAAAATACTATGTTAAGCCAACTACTCAATCGCTGGTGAAGATCTCAGTCATCCAGGTCATAGCCATTCCAAAAAAAGTTAAAAACCAATCCACTGGACTTTGTTTACAGGTTTGAAGACGTTTTGCTTCCCATCCATGAAGCTTTTTTAATTCAAAATGTTAGAAATAGTGTTTAGTTTGAGGCTTTATAGAGTTGACCTAAAACAAAGCCTTGTTTTTGTTTAGAAAGCAAATTGAACTGGAAAAACAGGTCCACCTCTTTGGAATGGGGGTAATTTGGTTTTTTTTGTTAGCCTTAAATACCCGATACCTGTCTATGTCTCTGAAAGGGGGTCTTTAGAGGGAATTGTTGGCCTGACTGAACAGTCGAAAGTTCAGCCGGGCAATCTAAACATAGTCCATTGGATTGCTTTTTAACTTTTTTTGGAACAACTACTCAGTTTAATTTAGTTTCAATGTGTGTCAACAACTGTCATTTGAGGACACTTTACAGAGACAATTCAACCAGATTATACAGTCAGGTGAGATAAGACTTTTCTATGTAAGGAAATCCAGCTGATGACTTTGAATCTTTAACTTTTCAGGATTTGCGTATTCTGGCTAAGTATGTGATGACAGTAACTATTCGCTTGCATTGTGTTGTTCATTTTATAGCAATCCCAGACAGTAAGATCCAGGGATGCCAAGGTTCAAACATTGAGTGTGACAGTCACGGAATTCGGCCATTTCATGCACCACGCCACACATGACATTTCCCACCCGTATTTCCTCATTCAATACTTATTCGATACTTATTCCTCATACAATACAGCTTGTTCAAATAACCTGCTGGAAGGTGACTTACCAATTTTTTTTCACTGTTGATTCGTTATTTCCTATTGAGTTTTCTAGGTAATATTTTCTACTTTCAGGCTGCTATTAGTTTATTGTTTCCTGCAAAGCTGTGGACATTTTATTTACCTTTTGCTCAGTTCAAACTTGTCTCATTGTGTGTTTGTGTGTGTTAATTTCACACTTGTCAATATCATCATATTCACTTTCAATTCAGTTTATTTATATAGCGCCATTTCACAACACATGTCATCTTAAGGCACTTTACAGTTCAACCAGATCATCCAGTCAGATTGATTCAAAGTTTTCTATCTAAGGAAAACCAGTTGATTGCATCTACTCATTGCCTCGAAGTCAATTCCTCACACTAAGCATGCTTGTAGCGACAGTGGAGAGGAAAAACTCCCTTTGAACAGGAAGAAACCTCCAGCGGAACCAGGCTCAGTGTGAGCGGCCATCTGCTGAGGCCGACTGGGGTTCAAGGAGACAGAAGCAGAGATCCAAAAAGCATCTGTAAAAGGCGGCCCCGTCCAGGAAACACACAGCCAGGCAGACGAGCTCCGAGGCAGCTCCCATGTCAGAGGATGAAGAGATCACATCCAGTTAGTCACAGTCAGAGAAACAGGACTACACTGAAAAACAGGCAAATCTCCAACAACTATAACCAAAGGTGTTGATGGCAGCAGCACAGCTGATATTTCTCTCCAGGATGGAGTCACAGCCAAACAGGAACAGACCAGATGAAGCTACTATGAGAAAAAGCAGAGAGAGCAGAACGTTAGAGATTGAACTAACAGATTCTGCAGAGTGGGAGAATAGTGATAGAATGAAGCAGAATGATGAACAGGGGTCCCTATGTCCTCCAGCAGTCTAAGCCTATAGCAGCATAACTATAGAGATAGCTCAGTCATTCATTACAGCTTGTTCAAGTAACCTGCTGGAAGGTAACTTACCCAATTTTCTTAACTGTTGATTCGTTGTTTCCCGTTGAGTTTTCTAGGGAATATGTTCTACTTTTAGGCTGCTATAAATTTATTGTTTCCTGCAAAACTGTAGACATTTTATTTCCCTCTTTCTCAGTTTAAACTTGTCTCATTGTGTGTCTGTGTAAATTTCATACTTGTTAATAGCAACTAAAGCAGTGGTTTTCAAAAGTCTAAATCTGTTTGAATATTCACACTGTTTGTCGACTGGCTTGGAGCCCTGCTGGTCCAGCTAAGCAGGGGCTTGATGAAGGGGGAGTTATAGCTGGTGTCTACGCCACTGACTCACCCTTACCCTTAGAGATCAGCTCGCAGGAGAGAAGAGAAAGAGGGAAAAAATAATGCCAGTGACACCTGTTAAATGAAAAAAATCAGGTATTGGTTAAAATGTACCTTAGAAAACCCATTTCATCATTAATGCTAAGTCAGTTTTTCGAAAGCTCCTAGTTTTATTTAAACAAAGACATTTTTGTACAAGAACAAAGGAAAAGGATGTTTGATCATAGAAATATCACAGTCATTATTTTTCTCATCAGTAGGATCTCAGAGAGCGATGGAGAGCACCTCTGATTCTCAGCCCACATGCCTCACCATGGGCAGCCTCCTGAGGAGCTACAATTAGAAGTAGATGGATATTTCTATTTCTGCATCCAATAGGATCGTCTGGCTCTTAGGAATAGTTAAAATCTGAGAGTCTTGTTTGCCCACTTCAGTATGTCGGCATCTGAAGCTTTTTGAAAGGGACTTAGAAACTTAGAAATCAGGGTCAGGAAATGTGAGTTATTCAGAGAGGAGCTTTTTAATCGGAGGCTCAGAATAATCGACTTTAAAGTTCTCTCCATTTTAAGGGTCCTTGGCAATGAAATATCACATTCATCACATGTACATGCTAATAGGAGTTTTTTTTTGCATTACATGAGTCAGATAACAAAGCTAATGATCCTCCCCCTACAGTAAAAATATCTCAATGCAAAGCTATTTGTGTTAATACATTATTATATATTTGTGTCTAACATCTGTAAACAAAACTATGAAATCCAGATGGTTTGTCCGATAATATGCCAATGATAATTTTCCAGTGAAAGCAGCCGCAGTATGACAACCAAAGCCTTACTTAATGTAACACCGCTGCATTAAATATTAGAAAGGTGTTACAGCATCAAAGGTACTAAACTCCACAGAGAAAAGTTGGTTTTTAGTTGAGTCAGATTGTTAAAAGAACAAATTTCAGTTGAGTAAAAGTGTAAACTAATTTTTATATTTGTTTATCAATTCTTTTCAGATGGTGTTACTGTGTTTTTAAACTTCAGGGGAAGTTTTGACCAGTAATATGAATGTTTGCATGAAACTATTTGTCCCATAAACAGATTCTGATGCCTGATGGACACATAATAAACACGGGCCCCTAGTATGCATGCAGTTCAGCCCCCTAGCAGATTTAGATTAAGAATTAAACAAATTCAAATGTTTGTTGTTGATAGGAAATGAGACATTAATCTGTAAAAAAGACGAGAAAATTCTGAAACGGAATGTTAGTTTTGAGAAAGGCAATTTTATATTTTTCCTTACACTAGAGAGTGAAATATCATAATAAAAAAACCATACATATATTTTATCCATTTAATGCTGAAACTTTAGATGACAAAACATTATTATAACTTCCAGTAACAAGAAACTGGAGTTTTTAGTAAATATTTTTGTAACATTGCACGACATTCATTCTTTCTTACAACAGATAATGTTATCTTTAGCTCACCATTTAAACACCATTTAGTCTGACTAGAATTTATTTAGATCTTGTGATTGTAATATGCAGTTTACTTTGTGATATAAAAAAGTGCATAACAATTTTCACTCTCAAAACCTTCAACTTATTGTAGCTCTGTTTAATATATATAAAAAAAAACTGATTAGACATTTCTATATCTGTGACATTTAAGTGAGAAATTCCTGAACCAGCTTTATTCTGTCACCGTTACACAATAGCCTAACCAGGTAGAATGATACGATGTATACAAAGAACATTAATCTGGTAAAGACCTGGTGGAGTTTGATTTCAAAGGCTGGACTAACAGCGTCAGCCTCATCAGGTTAGGACCAATCAGATGACTGCGGAAGTGACACAAAAACTCCAAGCGATGCACTGTATTTTGTAAATTTGTTCTCTGTGAAACAAGTCAAGACGTTAAAGAAACTCTTCAGTGAATAATATCTGCGACTTTTGCCAAGAAAATATGAAAATAAGGTACTCTCTCTATTGCGTACTTATTTTTCAGTGCAACATTGCTCTATTGTTGTCGCCATCTTGTTGTTGTGCTAGCAGAAAAGCACCGCTGCATTATGGGTATTTCTGGGCACTAGGAGAAACTCATCATAAAGGCACTATGATTGTTGACAAATGTAGCCAACAACAACAACGGTTTACCGCACTGAATCGTGTATTTCAGGGTCATCATCTTGGCGCTGATGACTGGTCTGATTACTCATTTCACTCACCTGCCTATATCCGCTCAGTTCTCATTACCGTTCATATGATCAACCTGCTTAAGCCTCTGTTTGACCAGTCTTCAACCAGTCATCAGTGCCAGATTATTTGAGCCTTTGGTGGGAGTTCTCTAGCGTGCCTGTGTTTTCTGATTACCTGATTCTGACCCGTTCTGCCTCTGGACCTCTGAGCCTGCCTGTCCCTGTTCTAATATGTTTGTCTGACCTGTCTTCAGGCTCCTGATAGATTTCTGCCTGTCTGTTAACAGAACCTGGAACTTTTCTCAGACTCCATTCTGGACCTCTTTTGACCTCTGATTTCCTGGCTTTGACTACGAAGCACGTCTTCAACATGTACTTTGGCTTCATCCTCTGGATTATCCTGCCTTCCTTCATCTGCTTAGTTCCAATCTACTGTCTGTCCTTAGACCACTGTCAGTGTCTGGGACTCTCTGGGCAGTGCCCACCACGTCTTGTTGGCAGCCTACCTGCTGGAACCAGCCTCATCCTATGTGCTCCGACTGAACTATAAGACCAGGTTAGTAACTCACATGTTCATTATCTTCCTTCTCCAGATAAACGTGGTCACTCACCTGTGGTCTCCTCTTACAGAGTTTCCTGCTTTAGATGCAGACGCTGCTTACTCCAGTTCCGTCTTTAATGAATGTAGTGTTAAATCTAACTGTCTTTCCGCCTCGAATACTGCATCCTTTTGTTCTGAGGCAAGGCTATTGTAACCCATCTGCTCTCCAGGCAAAACTTTAAACTTTGGACAAAACAACAGAGGCTTAGGTTGTTCTGGGGTATTCAGTAGTTATGCTTGCTCTTTCTGCCAATGCTTTCCTTCCTGTCCTCTGCACTGTTTCTATATAATCAACCAGGAGGAGTGAACGGGACAAGTGCATGATTCGATCCAATCTTTTGAGGTTTATTACCTGAAAACATATTTCTTTTCTTTTTTATATCTAATTATTTTAATAAACTATCTTGACACCACTGTTTGATAAGTAGAAAAATACTTGGCAGGCTATTATATTTTATATGATATTTGTCCTTTGCTTTCATAGCTGTTCTTTTTATTCAACATTGACTGTGATGATAAAAAAATCCTGGTGGTGAAGACGAAAGTAAGTGTGCAATATCTGGATTAATTATACCTGATAAGCTGAAAATACATACTTGACTGAAAAAATGAAAAAGGGCAAAATACTTTATTTCAAAAGTTTCCTTTCCATTGGCTGTAGGAATCTGGGCATGAACCCACTCTGTGCTGTATTTCACTTTAGATGAGTCGATAAACAAGAACAAACTAAGTTAACATGAAATGAGGGACTTCATATACTGCACATTATTGATGTTTACTTAACACAGGCAGGGCTGGATTTACCATTAGGCAATACTAGGTAGTTGTCTAGGGCCCCAAGTTTCTGGGGGCCCAATAAAACTCTGTTTACAAGAATGTTTAATACAAATAGTCCTTATTTGTGCACATTATTTATGTTTTTGATAAAAATCCTTTAGTTAAATATGCCATCAGAACGCTTATAATATTAAGTGTGTCTCAGCCCCCCCTTCAGTGTCCACCATATTGGATCAGTCCATTTGCTGCACATGTTCAGAAAGGTCCAAACAGACAGCAGCAAACCATTTGAAAACAAACGGCGCAAAGAGCAGTGTTGCCAACTTAGCGCTTTTGTCACTATATTTAGCGACTTTTCAGACCCCTCTAGAACTTAAAAAAAAGTGCCTAGCCTAGCGCAAAATCTAGTGACTTTTTTCTACTACTGGAGACTTTGGCGCCAACATCTAAAAGCAGCGAACTCTGCTCTCCAGAGCCAGTAGATTGGTAACCCCGCCTCCTGCTCTCCTCTATCTTGTCTGCTGTCATGATTCATGCAGCTATTATTTCATCCAAATGAAAAATGGAGAACAGATCAGCAGATCATGGCTTGTCTACAGTGAAAAGAAGGACTGGGTTATTTATTTTTGCTGTCACCTTTTTGAAAACAACAAGAGGGAAACAAGAAGAAAAGGGACAAGTAGAGAGGGATAAAACCTAGAACAAATAATCTGTGTCTATTCTATTAACATTTATCTGTATAATGGTTCTGTTTTATGTCTTTTCAATTCAGAGGGCCCCTGCCTTTGTTTGCCTAGGGCCCCAAATTTCCTAAATCCGCCCCTGAACAGAGGTGCGTGTTTGTTGAAACTCCTAAGCAGTGAAACTGGTGTTTAGGCGTAAACAGGTCAGCAGCCATCATTATGTTCCTCTGCTTAACATCCCAGTTTCTTTGGTCTTACTTCTAAAGTCAAGAGTTTACCCTCATATCTGTCAGAGCTCAGAAACCACTGACTACCATTATATGCCTTGCAACGTGTTCCAGAGAGCTTCCTCTCCAATCCGACACGATGAAATCTAAAGAGAACCACATGAAAACCTTGTAAATGGCCTGCAATGTGCCGTGCATCCTGCTGGAATGAGGTTTTTGCCTCACAAGCAATAAATCAAATGTAAATTTTATGCTGAAACTCGGACTATCAAAGAGGAAAGGATTTCATTCTCTCATACAGCAATGTTACAAGTAACAGCCTGGGTAAACATGGAGGAATCAAAGAGCGTCATGGGGACAGCTCAGTCAGCAAAAAAAATAAAACTACAAATAAGTTTAAAGGATTTAAATGGGGACTTACACGGCTGTTTATGACAAAGCACACACCATCCTAAACTCAATATGTCCTACTAGGAAGCGGTGGAGCTTAAGAACGTCTGACCTACCAGTAAATAAGGGAAAGTTGTGCAGAAAAGGGAGAGCTGAAAGCAAAAGGAGGGCAAATTATCACATACACACTGGAAGAAAAGAACAGTTTGCAGCATGTAGATAAAACAAATATGTCTGACTAAACGTTATTTCTATGGTGGGTCAAAGGGTTAAGCCTATATATGTATATTTCTGAAGTTATGTTACACTGAAAGATAAAGATATTTACTTTACTTAGGTGTAAAAAAATTATATGAAAATAAATTAAGGGAAAAGTCTGTTCATATTCAGAATTCAAACTTCTGAAAGTTCTTTAAATATAAAATTATTCCATACTGTTCAATAAATACGTGTTTTTAATTCAGAGTAATTGTCATTTGAATGTTCTTTACTGCAGGCATCCATGTTTGTCAAAGAACACTACTGCCACCTACTGGTTTGTGACATCACGGTGCGGTATCGGCTGTTGATCAAGTCCCAGTGCTGTATCTGGTGTTTGTCACAACGCGCTATTATCCAAGTCATCTTGAAAACATTCTTCTTCCAAATGTTGGCTACATATTACGGGTTTTTTCTCTGGCCAGAAGTTCGATGGCAAATCCTCCCTCTTCAAGTTGCCGATCCAACGACGAACCCGTCCGTGGAGGATCAGGAATCAGAAAGGTGGAATAACTCTTACCAGATGTATTCCAGCATCCAGCTGCCATGCACGTGGGCATTGTCAGTTTCACTATAGCTCTGGTGTATTTCAATGGTGAAGTCCTCTGGAAATCTTCAATAATTGTTGTTGATTGCAGATGTGTCTAGTAGTTCCCATTGATTTAGCTTGTAAAGCGGGGAGAATGGCGCTAGGCTTACCGCACCGTCACTGCTGGAATGGCAGGAGGGAGGGGTTACTATATTTGGGCAAAAATGGCCACGGTGATTCATTAAATTACCGCCAACGTCTTAGTTTTAGGTATAAATAATGATCCATTGATTATTCCTTACTGACTGGACTTTTGCTTTAAATAATAATTCAAAGTATGTGAAGGCGGACTGCTCAGCGGTACAGTGGGTAGCATTGCTGCCTTGCAGCAAGAAGGTTCTGGGCTTGATTCCCGGCACAGGAATCTTTCTGTGTGGAGTTTGCCTGTTTTCCCTGAGCATGGTGGGTTTTCTCCGGGTACTCTGGCTTCCTCCCACAGTCCAAAAACATGACTGTTAGGTTAATTGGCTTCTCTAAATTCTCCTTAGGTGTGTGTGTGAACGGTTGTTTGTCCAGTTTGTTTCTGTGTTGCCCTGTGATGGACTGGAGACCTATCCAGCGTGTACCCCGCCTCTCGTTCCTGGACAGCTGGAGATGCACCAGCACCCCTCCTGACCCCGTCTGGGATAAGAGTGACTGTGTTCTGTCAGACCAGCATACCCATAGTCAAAACCTGTGTATCCATTTAGTTTTGTATGAAAAATAGACTGTAAACTACCTCAACAGGCATATATTCCTTTGGTCATGTACTTTTTGGTGTTTTTTGAAGTGTATGGCGATCTGACCTTGATGAAAGGGATACACGTCTGTAGTTTAAAGTCTATTTTTCCTACAAAACTAAAGAGAGAAACGCAAATCTGACATCCTGTGCATGCGTATTGACTAGAGGTATACTGGTCTGAGGGATTATGCTGATCTCAATGGAAAATGTATGGATGCATGAATGTGAAGGCAAGAGAGACAAGCAGCAAGCTGTTTATTTTGAAACATGCATAGAAATGAGTGACTTTAGATAAAAGAAAAGGTTATCTACATGAAGCAAGGAGGAAATCCCTTCCAAATAATGTGTGTTATTGCTCCTAGTATCACCGACTGTTTATCAGTTTGGGAAACATCTAAATACCACTATCATACCACAGCCTGGCCAGGAAAAGCAGCCTTCTTGCTGTTTTGCAAGATTGCCAGCTCTCGCATTGAGCTCAGCTGGACCAGCTCGCTCTCCTGAAATCGAATGATTACCAGACGGATGGCGTCTCTACTCTGAAAAAAAAAATAATACACGCATACACAAAAAAAAATAAACACTTAAAGCTTCAGCCCGCCTGAATCTGGAGTCTGAAGGGTGCAAATCTGTTTTGTCTGCTGGGTGGGGGGGTGTTTCCAAGGGGGGTGCGTGGGTGGTGTTCGCACATCAACCCCCACCCCACTGGTTAGTCATACCCTTCTCTGACAGGATAAGTGGCAGCTCCAAAGTGCAACAAGCAAAAACACTACTTCACAGTGGCCATGGCAACCAAGTTTGAGAGCGCACAGCAGGATGTGCTGTCATAGTTTGGGCTGAAAAAGGATACACAGACAGGGAAAAGTGGCAGGAGCAGGCTGCTGAGGACTTTATTTCCCAACCTGACTGCGTGAGGGGGGGGGTTGGTGACTCACACGTTATTCATGACCTGAATTTCACCCTGTGTGGAGACATTTCCATTTTCTGTGTTAAATCCATGAGCAGCCACTGATGACATATATCAGCAATACCACAAATAACAAAGCCACTCTCTGCCTCGCTTGCAGACTCACATGTCTTTAACGCTGCTGCTTTAGCATAAAATGCCCTTACATGCAAAAAGTTTTTTTTTTCCTATTAAACAAACTCGTCGGCTTCAGTGGTGCATTTTCAAGGTCAAAAGAGCACGAGGGTAAAAGTTCATCCTAATCAACACAGCAGAGAGAGGATGAAAGTAGCCTTATCTTTGGAGCCTTTTGATGTCTGGAAGTGCATTCAGAATACCAACATATTCCTGACACATTTAGGAGAGCATCGCCCTGGGACTGGCACTATGAAATTGACATTAATGAGAAGTGAGCAAAAGGAGGAAGAAGGAACTTCTCAACTTTGCCTGACTCCTTCCAGAAACAAGCTCTAGGCAGATACCTTATTTTTTTATTCTTCCTTTTACACCACATTGCTGTTTGCCCGGTATTTCTACTAATGTAGGGAGAATTATATTCAGTCTTGGTGTCCTTCTACTCACTTGAAGAAAACTAGTGAAGCTGGAAACTCCACTTCTAAAAAAACAGAAACATTTTCCATATATATCACATGTTGCAAGACTTTAAACAACAGCAGAGACAAAGTATATGGCAACACAATTTATAACAATGCAAAGCAAAACATTGTCTTTGAATATGTTAGCAAAGGTGCAAGTGAATTTATTTAAGTGGAAAAATGTCTCAATAATTCTTAGACTTCAAAATATCTCCACTTACCTTGATGGGTCCTTGGCTGCTCCCCTACAATTCCTTTTAAAACATCAATCTGTGTAGTTTTTTGGAGAGAAAGTCAACCTGGTAGATATTAAAAATATACAAACTATACACTAAAAAAAATCATGCAACTGTTTTTGGCATTTACTTAATCATATTAAGTTACTTTAACAAACTGTGTTCATGTTAGCACGGTAGGATATAAAACAATTGTGTTAAGTAACTAAATATGATTAAGTAAATGCCAAAAGGGGTTGCATTATTCAGTGAATATTAGGGATGCACGATATTGGGATTTTGGCCGATATCCGATATGCCGATATTTTAAAACTCATGTAGCCGATAACCGATATCGATACCGATGTTAAAGCTGGACAAAAATAAGTAGTCATTGAAAATAGGGGTTTTGTTATCCATTTCTGACACTTTAAAAAATAATATACTCAAATATATTTTCATATGCTGATATCAAATTGATTTTTAAAAACGCGGTATTGATCTATTTTACTTTCAAAATCTCGTGAAATTTCATCGTTCTGTTACAAACTCTTGTGATATTTTGCAAATTCTTGTGAGATTTTGTCAGTAAAATAGATCGATACCGCATCAATATATCAACATATAAAAATATGGCAACATTTCCTGAATTTTCGGGGGATTTCGTAGCATAACGATGACATATAGCAATATTTCATAAGTAAAAGAGATTGATATGGTGTTTTTAAATGGCAATATATCAGCATATGAAGATATTGGGATATTTTAATTTATCAATATTTTTTCCTTCGTCTTTAGAAGTTTTTAAATCTGTAAAAAAAGTTTTTGAGGAAGAAGAAGAAGCAGTATTTTTATTTTTTTTTTAGACTTTAGAAACTCGGTGGGGTGGCCGATGTCCTATATTCAGTTTTAAGGCCGATACCGATAGGGGGCCGATTATATCGTGCATCCCTAGTGAATATGACAATAAACTGAATAGCATTGTTATATGATGGGAAATTCCTATTATTTTTAATGGAAAAGTGTCAGTAGGGGATCCATTGTTAAACAATGATGCAGAGTGAATGAAGTTTTCATGTTCTCCCTGTGCATGTTTTTATTTATTTATCCAGTTCATTCAGCAACCATAAATATGACTGTTTATTGATCTGTGTCTGTAAATTGCTCTTAAGTGTGTTTGGGCAGAGTTTTTTGTTTATGTGTGAAATGAATGTGTGTACATTAGCATCTGTTACACCCAGTACGTGTTTCAAAATAACTTTGAGATTCATAAAATGATCTATAAACACAATGTTGTCAGAAAACCTAGTTAGCAGCTGGTACATTTCTTTAAGAAATAAACAAAATAAATTGTTCTTTAAAGCAGCCAGAGGAAATACCAAAGTAATGATACTGGTGTGATATCCTTAATTGTTATGGAAAGCTCTTTTCAAATATATTATGATTATTGTTATTATTATGATTACTGAATCAGGGTTTAACTCTGACTGCCACCACAGTTTTAATTTGCAGTTTTTCCACATATTTGTCATCTGTATAAAAGGCTGTTAGCTACCAGCAATGCTACTAAAATGTGCTGTCGGTTGCCATGGAAGTCATCAAAAACAAAGCAGAACACAGTTTCCTGTTACTTGCAGTCCATCCTGTAAGTGTACTAAACTATTACAATTAATTTAACAGTATTTTAGCATTTTGTCAAGATTTTAAATCCCTGTGACAAAGCAGAGTATCAGTGTCTGCCATGATATGTCAGGCTGTTCCATGCTTAATACGTGTGCTGAGCAGAAACCTTCACTACTGCATAATGTGGCCACAAGGGAGCATCAAAAAAAGGTCCCTTGATGTTATCACAAACTGATATCCATCATTTTGCCTTGATATTCATTGATATGATTGTAGAATGCATAGAAGGAATCTGTAACCTGATGGAAGCTATGCCTGCTGTGACACCATGCAGCTAATCTTCCCCGTCAGCTTCACAATCCTGCAAGTCTCAGACACACACACACACACACACACGGTGGACTGTCTTCAGTTTCAATTTCTGCACTAATCTTTCTCTGCATTATGCAAGCCCTGCTGCTCACTTACCCAAAGACTATCCCAAGGAGCTTTGCTTTAACGAGATAATCATACTGACGATCAGATTGACATTTCAGACACTCTCTGCACTCATTCCATCAATAGGCAACCCTCCTTCTATCACTAGATCCACATTAGACTTGGCAGATTATCATTTAGAGCAATTCACTCCTCATTGTGAAGTACTCACACATGATTTTTGCATTCAAGGTTGTAGACTTTCTCAACGCAAGATTAACACACATATAATTTGAATTCAATTAATTTCTCCTCTTTTAATCCCACTGAGGGAGAGAGATACAGAGATCCTCTAATACGCTCCGTCATTGTCAGTTCAATGGAGGCAGCGACTTAGGAAGCAAATCCAATTATTTGACTTAATATTCACTTTAGCACGTCAGCGATCCTTTTTGGGTGTCCTTGCTTGTGGTCAGTTTAAAAAGTCTTGTTTTAAATTATATAAAAGCAAGAAGTCGGTCTGTGTCTGTGTCCTTTTGTTGAGACTGTATAGTGTGCTTGAATTAAGAAACAGTTAAACTGAAGAACAGTCAAGGGCTTAGAATCAATGTGATGGCTACAAGCTTGTGACCCCCCACCCCCTATGTAGCTCTGCTTAAAGATCACCAGCCCATCTGTACTACCTTGTCTGGTATTATAGCTTTCACAAAGGAGATTTCTCAGGTCTCCACAAAACATCAATGCTCATCAGCTGGAAAAAGCTTGAAGGAAAATACTCTCTTTCAGACTTCTGCCTCTGATCCATAATCAGCCGCTGTGTACAAATGAAAGGTATTCATGGATCAATTTGAGAGTGCAGTGTCTGACAGAGTAATACAGGTCATATATATGGTGGCCAGACATCCAAACCATATTCACAGACGCTCTGAAGCTACACTGATTCACTCCTCATTGTGCCTTCATCTTTTTATATGTCAAAACATGAGACGAATTTTGGTAAAACTCTGCAATATACAGTTCCATCCATCCATCCATCCATCCATCCATCCATCCATCCATCCATCCATCCATCCATCCATCCATCCATCCATCCATCCATCCATCCATCCATCCATCCATCCATCCATCCTTTCAGGCTGCTTTCTTGCCTTTGATGGATGAATGATTTAATCAATGACTTAAATTCAGACAATCTAATAATCATGCTAACATTAGGTATTACTAACATATATAATTATGTTATATGTATCATTTAGCGCTTCCATCTGGGCTGTAAAAAAGTGAAACTGAATGTTCAGAACAGAGGACCCAGAATTCAAAGCAAACAGACAGGCGTGCTTCTAAAAAGCGTTTATTAAGAAACGTCGGATCTGCAATTCAGCAGCTAGGGCATCTAAGGTTGGAATCTCTCCAGAGTAAAAACTCAGGTTAGTGAAAACGTAAATCTGACTGAGGACGATTACGAATGTTTGTTACTAACCCGGTCTTAGAGTTCAGTCTGTGTCCAGAAGAAGGAGTGGAATCGGATGGGTACCAACAGCACACAGCGAGCGCCGCCCAGGAAGTTCCAGGGGCCGAAGCCTTGAAGACTGCAGAACTGGATGACGAGCAGATCTAAGCAGAGAAAGGAAGGCAGGACTTTCCAGAAGATCAAGCCAGATCCAGGTTCAATCAACAGGCAGAATCCAACAGAAGTCTTAAGACAGGTCAGGCAAACAGATTAGAACAGGATGCAGGCTCAAAGGTCTGAAGACAAAACGGATCAGTCAATCAAAACGCAAACAGGTGGGCTAGAGAACTCTCACCAAAGGCCCAAATAATATGGAACTGATGGCTGGGAGCAAGCAGTTTAAATAGAGAATAGAGCAGGTAATACAGATGAATGTTAATGAGAAACTGGGCGGAGATAGACAGGTCCATTGAACGACAGTTAATACAGTCATCTGCACCAGGTTCGTGACAGAAACCTTTTTAATAGTACCAGCTTAATTACATAGAGTGTGTAAATATAGATGCTTTGCTTTTCAGCGTTTAGTCATACTGCACACCAAACAGAACTGAAAAATAACAATACATAACTATGACGATTTATTATCACTAACATTAAACTATTAAACACTGGACTCTTTTCTTGTTGCAAGGTTCTCTCGTTCTGAATGGTTCAGCAGAGCGTGTACTTTTTAGCATATTCACACACTGTGATGGTCAAAATGTTTTTTGCAGATATTATTATTCTACTGTTAGAAATGAAGTTGGAATTCACCATTTATAATCCAGTTGATACGCTACTTAATATGTAAAAATGATATTCAAAATGATTATCATGGATTGTATCTACCATCCGCCAAAATAACTTTACAATGCATTAGAAATAAAAATGTTCACGAAAAACTCTAATTTGATTAATTGAGACAGAACCAAACCCAAACATTCCACATTTTGTGTAATAAGAAAGCCAAAGCCACTCCATGAAGTGAACTGAATAAATTTTTCACCCAAGAGTTTCAAGCAGCAAGTTGCTGAACCTCCTTTCTGAACTTTACATCCATTTTCTGTTCCAGGTGTTTTTTCAAGGGTAGCTTTATCTCACGTAGAGCTCACTGACTGTTCTTTCTTTTAATAAAATAAAAAATGAAACCAGTGTTTCCTGCATACAAACATGCCAGCTGTAGGTGTACTGACTGAATTTTAAAAATATTTTCCAAAAATGTAAAACAAAAACAATTCACTGGACAATTTGCTTCACATCCAGGGAGATTTATTTATTTATTTATTTTTGTTTGTTTTTTTACAGCACAAGTGGCTCATTTTTTTAACAGTAGGCTGACAGGAAAGGGGCCTTAGACCTCGACGTGAGCGAGGTCTAAGGCCTCTGTAAATGGGTTGTGTACGCTAACCACTGCGCCACCTGTGCGCTCTCAGGAAGCTTTTTCAATTCAAAATGTCACAAATTTTGTTGAGTTCGATAATGACCCCCCTTTCAGAGACAAAGACAGGTATGGGGCATTGCAGGCTAACAAAGAACCCAACACCCCCCATTCCAAAGGGACAGACCCGTTTGTCCGTTTCAATTGGCATGTTTTCTAAACAAAAACAAGGTTTTTTTTAGCTACTGTATAAAACCTTAAAACTCAACACTATTTCTGACATTTGGAATTGAAAAATCTTCCTGGATGGGAAGCAAACATCTTCAAACTTGATTATGGATTGTTTTTTTTGTTTTTTTTTACTTTTTTTGAATAACTATGAGCTGGATGACTGAGAATCTTCACCAACAGTAAAAATATAACTTATAAAAAAAGAGTTGAGTTGCACATATAATCATGTAGTCTAATAAAGTAACCAGCTTCTTCTAACAACAAAAGCAACTTTTTCTTCCAAATTTGCAGAAACGGTTTAGGAATATATTCATTTGTATGAATGCTTCCTGCATGAGACCCAATAGAATTCACTCAAATGTCACAAATCCACATTTTATCCAAATAGTTTGAAGTACATCTTGGACACTGGGACTAAATTAAGAGATAAAGGATCTTATAATCACCTTATTTAAAGGAGCTAAGTCTGGATGTCAGACATTATGCATCTAAAATGTTCAAACCTTGAATATTAATCTTGATCTTATGTTGGAGGTTTCTTCCTGTTAAATGGGAGTTTTTCCTCTCCACTGTTGCTACAAGCATGCTTAGTGTGAGGGATTGCTAAAGAGTCAATAGCTACGTTTACATGGACACAAATAATCGGATTGAAGGCCTGATCAGATCAAAAATGTTTCATGTAAACATACCAGACTGAAGATTCTAATCCGATTCGGTCCGATCGGAAATAAATTTAATTCCTAAAGAGAGAGGTGGTTTTTGCCGATGGCCATTCTGATTGGCGTCCATGTAAACACCCATTCGGATCTTAAGAGTAAAATAATCTTCGTCAGCGTGACGTTTTTCCGCCTTGTCAACAACAGGAAACCACCGGTCGCTCTCGCTCTCGCTGTGAACAACATGGCGGGAGGAGTCTAGGAACGCCGACTTATACAGTCAAGTTCATTTAAAGCTGCAGGAAGCAGGAATTTATCCTCCTCCTCTTCCTCTTTTCTCTCTCCACAGCCCACTCGCTCTCCCACGCCGGTTCAATCGCTCATTCTCTACATTTTCTCTCGGACATTTCGCTGCCAAGCGCTTTTTTCCTCCTCTCTCCTTTTTTCTTTCCGCTCGCTCCGAGCGCATCGTTTGTCAGGCCTCCCAAAAACCAGACGCAGACAGAACTGCCGAGTTTGGCAGGAAGTTCTGCGCATGCTTAAAAGATTTAATCTGATCCAACGCTTGGTACATGTATACACACGTCATGATCGGATCATTTCATTTAGTGTCCATGTAAACGGAGATTTTGAATTTCCGATCAACCAAGGTTTGGATCAGATCGGGGAAATTTTGCGCATGTAAACGTAGCTAGAGAGTCGATGCAATCAACTGGTTTTCCTTAGATAGAAAACTTTAAATCAATCTGACTGGATGATCTGGTGAACTGGAAAGAGCCTTAAGATGACATGTGTTGTACTATAGAAATAAATTGAATTGAATGTCCCATAGAAAAAAACCCCATAATGACTTTACGTTATTTCTTCATCTGAGATTTCTCTACTCAGCTGTAGTGTCTTATTCTTCTTGCTACGGTCAATGTTCTCTTATTGTTGTGGATTTTAATCTCTTTGAAAATTTGTAAAGCAATATCATGTCAGAAGAAGTGCCTCTGTGAGTGCTCCACCTCCCCTTCCCCTCTTTTTCTCCTGCTCTATATGCCTGATTACAGTGTAGCAGTGCCCGGTGTGAAGCGCTGGAAACAGCTGCAGCTCATCATCTACTTCCTTCTTAAATAGTTGGTTCAAACTTCCGCTTTCAAGCAGATCACAAATTTGAAATGTTTTCACTTTGATCAGATGTTTCTTATAGCCCTTATAATTATCCATCTGTTCAATTTTATATACCTATTTAATCCAGTTCACATTAAAGATGGCTGGCACATATTGCCCAGTAGTGGGGAAAAAAGGATGCGGTCAGGTCTCTATTTATAAAGGCAAAAATATAATCAGATCACATAAAAATCTAGAAAGCTTAAAACATAAATAAATCACCTTTATGTTGTTTTTCAAAGCAACTAAGTCATTTTGAAACACTCTTTGCAGACTCAAAGGCAGTCTTTGGAGTCATGCCATCTAGAACCTCAAAGTGAGACCGCCTATTGTTGTGAACAGAAAATGGATTTTTCTCTTGACAAAAATTACATTTCTCAAAGCAATATTTGAAATGGATGTGTTTCCACTTAATGGCACCACATGAAAGGTGGGAATAAGCACTCCTTCTTCAAGGATCCTGCTATGTAGGGAACCTGGGTGAGACATGAGAAAGATGCTCCGTGTTTGAAAAACTTTTCTTCTATTTCTTACCTGCAACGTTTCTTTTTTGGGGGGGGCTCCACAGCTGCACAGAAAATAAAGACTGAACTGGTTAAACTGGAATTCATGGCCGAAAAAAAACAAAAGAGAAGTACAGACCTTGCTTTGAGAGACATACAGTAGCAGCCATTCAAAATGTCCCTTCCCAGTTAAAGGCCACCTCCCTGCGACTGCCAGCAAAATCACCTCCATGAACGAAACATATTTTTTACTCTGACTCCACCCTTGCACTGAATTACAGGGTCTGATCAGGAGATAACGCTTCTTTTTAGATCTTAATGTCGACAAATTATGACAGAAAGAATATTTTAGTTCAAAGATTGATGTTTAAAAAGGAAATCAAGGAAAGTGGGGAAATTTTCATGGCTACTCTCATATGCTGCGTTCAGGTTCGTCGGCCCATTACGTCCTAGTTCGGTGCCGTGTCCTCTTCGGGTTGGAAGACTCCTCGTTATGCGGCCGACAAATTAATCCTATATCTCTCATCACCACAATGAGCCAAATAGATGGATAAAAACAAATCACCCAGCATTAAACAGGATATTAACCCACTTTTTTATGATAGCCTAAAAGGAAGGAGAGATTCTTATTAATGTTACTGTTGTAAACTCTTATTTCACAGTTTTTCTTATTATTCTTTTTAGTGGTTTCATTTACTGTTACTAGCTTGGTTACAGAGTTTTACTCACATATTCATGGAACCATACAAGTTTATCTCCTCCCTGCCAATAAGTGGCTCACCTGTGCTCACCTGCTTTCAACCAAACCACCATTGATTGCATTAGGAAACATTTTAGCTACCTGTCTAGAGGAACTCTGAAAACTCTTGGTGACTTCTGGGTTGCTTTGCTTCTTTAAGTCAGCAGCAGTCCTTAAAAGCTTTACTTGCCTTAGACGGGACAGATGGACCCAGTGTTCAAGGCGAGTCAGACAATGGGGAGTCTCAAAATGTTTGATGACAGAAATAATAAAACAGAACAGAACGGGACGAAGGCTGCTGAGGATAAGCGGACCGTAGGAGGGGGGATGGGGCACTGTCCAATCACTGACAGTCTGGAGGGAGAAACACAGGTAAGTGACCACTATAATCTGACAGGAGATGCTTATCAGAGTGAGTCACTTACCTGGTTTAACAGTTCAGTCCACCCTCTCTAAAGAAGGCAAGATCCAGCCGATGGACTCATAGATATCCATAATAAAGGCTAGATGTCTTACGGCGGAGTCTCAAACGTCATCACCGGCGGCCATCTTACCTCAGGCAGGCTTTCTGTTGTGCTCTGTGGTACCTAATGTAAGGTGAGTGATCAGCACGAACACAAACACTCTTATCTGACTGAATTCTTGACGGATTTACAAACAGTTTGGTTTCTTACAAACATTATGAACGTGGCTATAATTCTAGATGCTTGAACATGTCGAAATTGCAGATTTTCTTGTCGAAAAATGACTTAATCATGCAGCATAGTTGTGCATCACGGCTACTTGCGCAAGTTATCAAGGCTGAGACTATTAGTCAATTATATAGGTTTTACTGACACCAATAACGATTGTATGACAATTAATCTTTGGTGTAAATTACATTCTTTGTGGATGTGGTTGTAGTTATTAGTTGGCTAATAACAATAATCTGAGTGTTGTTGTATTTTCATTATTAGCCTAACGTTAGCTGGCTAATAACAAGAAGCTGCGAAGTGAGACCTAACGTTAGTAAGTTAGCAGCTAACGTTACAGTTTAGCTAGCTGCTAACGTTAACCAGCAACTTTACATCAGTGGAAGAGGCAGAATTGAACATGATTTCCAATCGATTTGGTCTGTCAACACATCATACATTATGTTACAGGAATTTGCTGGGTTTAATAAAAGGAAGATGCCAGACTTTTGCTATGACATAATAGTATTACAAGATTATTGTTGACTCAAAGCTTTTATAAGTTTGTATTAGTTTCATTTGGACAACTTAAAGATGGTGTTGTGCCAAACATTTTCAACTTTCCAGCTCATCTTCAAAGGGCATGTGTATCATTGAAATTTAATCACATATTGATATACCAATCTTATACACCGTGAATTGTTGTTGGTCACTTTTGTTTTTGTTTCTGCAGGTTATATAATGTGTAAGCAGGAGGAGAAGATCTTCCATCCCCGTTTGCTGACATTCCTGCACTAGTACATGACCACAGCTACCTTCCTGTCTGCTTTGATGGCCTCGTGGACAACGCTCTCTTGTACATTACACAGAAGCTCAATAAAACCTTCCTTTTCAAAGGGCATTAGCCAAGCTATGTTTTTTGGGTCATTTTTTAAATCTCTGTCTTCCATGTGTATACCATCACAGTAGTGTAGGTGGGGATTTCAACATGCTACATCTATATATACTTGTGAAGGGGACTATTGTACCAATTTTAATAGCAAATAAATGTCACTTTTATAATGGTTTAAAAATAGGAACTTTTGTGTAATTACCCCTGATATATAATCCAAATAGTCTACATGAAACTTCAAAGTGTTACCTTTAATTTGAAACCTGGATTATGCTTCTACACCAAGAGGTTGCCACACAATAAGCCTTTTCTGTCAGTATTCCATATTTTATTATAACAATAATATTCATATTATAAAAGTATGTATGTAAATATAAATAAATTAGGACTGTGAAATAATTAATCACACCCAAATAAAAGTGTTTATATATATATATATACATATTTATATATATATATATAAATATGTATATATACATATTTTTATATATATATATATATATATACACATATTTATATATATATATAGATATCTATATATATATATATATATATATATATATATATATATATAGATATCTATAGATATATCTATATATCATGTTGCCATTCAGTACACGTTCACACTGCAGGCCTTAATGCTCAATTCCGATTTTTTTGTGAAATCAGATTTTTTTGCGTGTCCGTTCACACTTCCAAGTATATGCGACTTGTATGTGATCTACTGTGTGAACTGAAAGCGTTCAACCGAAGTGTCCCGCATGCGCACTCGAGGACGCGATGACGTCACATGTAGCAAGCGTCCTCAGTGTTTGCGGAAGTAAACATGACTCGTAATACCGCAGCGTATATTGCGTTCTTTAAGTTCTTCTCCAACAGGAGCAGGCACATTACGAACGAAATCTTTTTAAGAAGATCAAAAAGAAAGAGAGCCAGGTTCCGGTAAGACCCTTCGAGTTTGATCTGAATCGAGCTCTCTTTCCAAATATGAATTAAGTCAGCAACCTCACTTTCTCTCCATTGACTGCTCTCTGTGTTATCTTCCGCCATGGTTGTTAGTTTTTCCCGACTCCGCTTAGTAGGACGCAGATTAGTAACGTTTAGTAACATTTGTCAAGTATCAATGACGTGTAGGTCGGATGAATGCGACCTGGCCGTACAGACACAGGTCGCATTTGAAAAGATCAGATACACTATATTGCCAAAAGTATTTGCTCACCCATCCAAATTATTGGAATCAGGTGTTCCAATCACTTCCATGGCCACAGGTGTATAAATTCAAGCACCTAGGCATGCAGACTGTTTTTACAAACATTTGTGAAAGAATGGGTCGCTCTCAGGAGCTCAGTGAATTCCAGCGTGGAACTGTGATAGGATGCCACCTGTGCAACAAATCCAGTCGTGAAATTTCCTCGCTCCTAAATATTCCACAGTCAACTGTCAGCTGTATTATAAGAAAATGGAAGTGTTTGGGAACGACAGCAACTCAGCCACGAAGTGGTAGGCCACGTAAACTGACGGAGCGGGGTCAGCGGATGCTGACGCGCATAGTGCGAAGAGGTCGCCAACTTTCTGCAGAGTCAATCACTACAGACCTCCAAACTTCATGTGGCCTTCAGATTAGCTCAAGAACAGTGCGCAGAGAGCTTCATGGAATGGGTTTCCATGGTCGAGCAGCTGCATCCAAGCCATACATCACCAAGTGCAATGCAAAGCGTCGGATGCGGTGGTGTAAAGCACGCCGCCACTGGACTCTAGAGCAGTGGAGACGCGTTCTCTGGAGTGACGAATCGCGCTTCTCCATCTGGCAATCTGATGGACGGGTCTGGGTTTGGCGGTTGCCAGGAGAACGGTACTTGTCTGACTGCATTGTGCCAAGTGTAAAGTTTGGTGGAGGGGGGATTATGGTGTGGGGTTGTTTTTCAGGAGCTGGGCTTGGCCCCTTAGTTCCAGTGAAAGGAACTCTGAATGCTTCAGCATACCAAGACATTTTGGACAATTCCATGCTCCCAACTTTGTGGGAACAGTTTGGAGCTGGCCCCTTCCTCTTCCAACATGACTGTGCACCAGTGCACAAAGCAAGGTCCATAAAGACATGGATGACAGAGTCTGGTGTGGATGAACTTGACTGGCCTGCACAGAGTCCTGACCTCAACCCGATAGAACACCTTTGGGATGAATTAGAGCGGAGACTGAGAGCCAGGCCTTCTCGTCCAACATCAGTGTGCGACATCACAAATGCGCTTCTGGAAGAATGGTCAAAAATTCCCATAAACACACTCCTAAACCTTGTGGACAGCCTTCCCAGAAGAGTTGAAGCTGTTCTAGCTGCAAAGGGTGGACCGACGTCATATTGAACCCTATGGATTAGGAACGGGATGTCACTTAAGCTCATATGTGAGTCAAGGCAGGTGAGCAAATACTTTTGGCAATATAGTGTACGTATCGGATTCAGGACCACATATCCAAGTGGCCTGGGTCGCATTTGAAAAAATCCGATCTGTGTCGTTCAGACTGTCATAAAAAGATCAGATACAGGTCACATATGGGCAAAAAAATCGGAATTGGGTCACTTCAAGCTGCAGTGTGAACGTAGCCTAAGTTTTAATAGCATATATTGATTTAACATAAATACCTTGTGCATGTGTATATTTATTGCACCTGTATGTTCTATTCAATGTTCTTTTCATATGAAATACCATGGTTATAATTATTCATAAGTGTGCAGTGTCATAACTACATGTCTGACTTTTGTTTAACAAACCAAACAATTAGACAATTGAGGAAGTTATGGTTATTTAAGTACATGCGCCTTTAAAACACAATGTTACGAATGAGCGAGCTGCCTGTGGTAAGATGGCCGCCACGTGCGGACGTCGACCCCCATTGGCCAGCAGCGCGGACGAGACATCTAGCCTTTATTATGGATATCTATGGATGGACTGCCAAATGAGATGCTGCTCAGAGCCGTCCAAAGTGTCCCCGATGCAGGAAACCCAGTGAGCAGGAAGGAGACCGATCCAGGTCAGAGAAACAGTTCAGAACAGGAGAGTTCCGACATCCAGGAGTTTGTAGCCCGACCAGGGGATCAGATCCAGGGTTCCAGGAAGCCTCAGAGCATGAAGGCAGGTTCAGAGTTCTATGAGCCCATCAGTGAGCTCAGACAGACACGCTCAGATAGAGACAGGTGGTAGAGAGGAACAAAGACGAGGCAAGGAACCAGGATAAATGCTGAACTTTAAACTGGTCTCTTCCTAGAAGCCGGGCTTATGGGACTAAAACTGACCTCCCCAGCATTCCAAGCCAAAACCCAGAGGACCAGAACCCATGCTGCCCCCACATGCCGAGCCAAAACCATGAGGGCTCAGCGGAGAAGAGTCGGGACATAAGAAGACAGGAGCCAAACACCAAACCCTTCCAATCTACTGGCCTCTGGGAACAGGAGCATTAACCACGGACTTAACCAAAACACACATAACAAGCATGACTAACTGACACAAAAACATAACATTAAAAAATTAAATAAACTAAGAAATAATGACCTGAGATATATAACTCATCATAAGTAGCTGTTTCTCAGCTCTATCCTTAAGGTCATTCTTACATGATTTCAAGCTGCTGCTCCTATTGGTGAAGAATCCTTTTGTGTCAACGTTAGCATTCTACCCAGAGGTAAATATTTATCTATTTTGGACCCGTCAACATTTACAAAACCAATAATTTTATACTATATATTTTTTTCCCATTAATATTAATATTTTTATTCTGCAGCAATTCATTCATTATGTAGATCTAGGCTATATTTATTTAAAATGAATTGCTTTTATGAAAAAGATGCTTTGACTTTTACACTGTCTTTCACACTTTATAATTCAAGCTTTGGGTTCATGAGTTGTGGAGTATTTAAAAGATAAGGCATTTTTGTTCATTCTGTATATGTCTGAGATGTTTGGCTATCAATCCCTGATTGGTCAGATGATACCTTGATTTGTTCATTTTTCATAAAAAAACTTGTAATTTGCTCAATTATTTACTTATAGCTTATCAATAGTTGTTGACAGTCAAACCGAATTGCTGTTTGCGTGCTAAGGTGTCTCTTTTTAGCTCTGCACATAAGTATCCATCCTCAGCATTTCAATCAAATGTTTGATATTTACAACCTAATACAATGTTTGATTGAAAGTATTTACTGTTATTGCATTTCGGAAACATGATCTACAGAAGATCTCATCTGTTAGGACTGATCCAAACAAAACATTCAACATCCAAAGAAAAAAAAAAGGTTGACAAGATAAAATAGCTCAAACTTTATTAATATACACAGCTGAATGAAAGCAACGAAATCTGTGAAGATATAGAATCAACAATTTGGTTTTAAAACCATTTTTATTGAGTTTCGGTAGCCTTTGATTCTGTTTCATTGTCAAGGCTGGAGGCAGGGAAACAGATGGTTGGAGATGAAAATTTAAGCAGAGACAGGAAACAGGATAAAATCTGGACAGGTGGATAAGGAAAGGGTATCAGGTAAGGCACAACTTTATCACAGGCTGTCTTGGTTCAAAGCCATCCCTTTTCACACTATGAGAAAGAAACTTGACAACATTATTCTGTCAGTTCTACCAATAACTTAAGGTGTTAACTTCATACTATGAGGAAGGTGAATATCATATCAGTCTCTGAGGGTGCATTCCTTCATGCATCTTTGTGGTTCATCAGAATTCAGCTCAATCAGAATACCTGCAATTATAGTTCCTTCCTCCCCTACCTTTTTGCTGGATCAACACAACAAAGAACACTATCCAGGGTAGGAAAGAAGTGCTGAATCCTGAAAGCCTTCAACCTTACCAACGTCAATACACATGAATATGACACCTGGGACTACAGACTGCAGGAAAAGAACTACAAAACTACTAAAAACAAGTTACACAAATGAATGAAGATCTACTTCATAAAAACAAAACATATGAAGGTAAGAACATTAGAATGTGTCACACTGAGTTCTGTCATAAAATAATATATTTTTGTTTAAATGCTGTCAGGTAGGCGGTGCCTATACGTCCTGCCACACAAAGGAATGTCCGTAACCATGTAGTTTCTAGCCATGGCTAGGAACATCAGGATGTCCCTATACTAACTGCATTGGTGCTAGGAAGCATTCTGCTTCTGGTCCTATTTGGACAGCGCTTATTATGGCGACTGTGGATTCACTTACACCCCTGCCTTAAAGGAGAAGTACAGTCATATTCACAATTCAAACTTCTGGGAGTACTTTAAAACTGAAATTATTACATATTGTTCAATAAATGATTAATGTTTTTAATTAAGAGTAATTTTCATGTGAATGTGTTTTACTTGAGGCATCCATGTTTGTCAAAGAACACTACTGCCACCTACTGGTTTGTGACGTCACGGTGCGGTATCGGCTGTTGATCAAGTCCCAGTGCTGTATCTGGTGTTTGTCACAACGCATTATCCTTGAAAACATTCTTCTTCCAAATGTTGGCTACATATTACATGTTTTTTCTCTGGCCAGAAGTTCGATGACAAATCCTCCCTCTTCAAGTTTGCAATCCAACGACGAACCAGTCTGTGGAGGATCAGGAATCAGAAAGGTGAGATAGATCCTAGGCGGAAGTTCAACTGAAAAAACTCATTGCTCTCCTACATCCACCTGCGACACAGCCAATCAGCTTTGAACCACACCTCCACGCCAATCGGCATCCGAAGCTCATCTTGAAGGCCTCTGATACACACCTGTCTGCAGCTGTGTGTGGGCGGTGGATGCGCTGTGACTTTATTCAAATGATCAAATTTCAACCCATCTCCAGCCCCTCCTCCACCATCGTAGCTAAAGCTTCATAAGCGTGTCATTCCTCCTGGACTCTTAATGCGTTCCCTGTTTCTTCTTAACTGGTCCAGCAGAAGACCGCCATGTTGAGCCTGGTTCTGCCAGAGGTTTCTTCCCAAATGGGAGTTTTTCCTCTCCACTGTGATGATGAGCAAGTTTCATGTTCTCACAACCTGTGTTATCCAAGCTGGACTTCCATCTTCCAGGTCCCTGAGTGAAGCTCTAGAATCAGCTCATACAGTCCACTGGATCTCCCCATAAAGCTCAGCAGACCGTCTCACTAACCAGCAGTCTACAGACTGACCAACTTCATCTATCTCCACTTTACCAGTTTCAGGCCTGGGGGGAAACAGCCCTATTCTTTGCTCCTGTTCATGCATATCTATCAAAATTAAGCGCTATGTTTCCTGCCGAGGTCTGAGCGCCAAAGACTAAATAATTGTATCAATAAATTTCTCCTAATTGTCTTTCCTCCTTTGTGTGAGTTTTTCATATTGAAATGAAGTTGGATTTTTTTTTTGTTTGTTTGGTTTTTTTTGGCAGCATATATAGCCTAATTAATGTTTTCTATTGAACTAAAGCATTATGCATAGTATGGTTGTTGTAGGTCAGGTATGCTGGTTGACCATTGACCATGACCAAGGCACATTCCAGTAGAACTGCAGTCAGTCCCTGGACTGGCATGACTATCACTGCCCCTACATGGTTAGCATGGCTCTCACTGCCCCTACACAGTTAGCATGGCTATCACTGCCCCTACATGGTTAGCATGGCTCTCACTGCCCCTACACAGTTAGCATGGCTATCACTGTCCCTACGCAGTTAGCATGGCTATCACTGCCCCTACACAGTTAGCATGGCTATAACTGCTCCTACGCAGTTAGCATGGCTATCACTGCCACTACAGAGTTAGCATGGCTATCTCTGCCCCTACACAGCATGGCTATCGCTGCCACTACACAGTTGCCATGGCTATCACTGCAACTACACAGTCAGCATGGTTATCTCTGCCCCTACAGAGTTAGCAAGGCTATCACTGCCACTACAGAGTTAGCATGGCTATCTCTGCCCCTACACAGCATGGCTATCACTGCCACTACAGAGTTAGCATGGCTATCTCTGCCCCTACACAGCATGGCTATCACTGCCACTACAGAGTTAGCATGGCTATCTCTGCCCCTACACAGCATGGCTATCGCTGCCACTACACAGTTAGCATGGCTATCACTGCAACTACAGAGTTAGCATGGCTATCACTGCCCCTACACAGTCAGCATGGCTATCTCTGCCCCTACACAGTTAGCATGGCTATCACTGCCACTACAGAGTTAGCATGGCTATCACTGCTCCTACACAGTTAGCATGGCTATCACTGCCCCTACAGAGTTAGCATGGCTATCACTGCCCCTACAGAGTTAGCATGGCTATCACTGCCCCTACACAGCATGGCTATCACTGCAACTACAGAGTTAGCATGGCTATCTCTGCCCCTACACAGCATGGCTATCACTGCCACTACACAGTTAGCATGGCTATCACTGCCCCTACAGAGTTAGCATGGCTATCTCTGCCCCTACACAGTTAGCATGGCTATCACTGCCACTACACAGTTAGCATGGCTATCACTGCCACTACAGAGTTAGCATGGCTATCACTGCCCCTACAGAGTTAGCATGGCTATCTCTGCCCCTACACAGCATGGCTATCACTGCCACTACACAGTTAGCATGGCTATCACTGCAACTACACAGTTAGCATGGCTATCACTGCAACTACAGAGTTAGCATGGCTATCTCTGCCCCTACACAGCATGGCTATCACTGCCACTACACAGTTAGCATGGCTATCACTGCCACTACAGAGTTAGCATGGCTATCTCTGCCCCTACACAGCATGGCTATCACTGCCCCTACACAGTTAGCATGGCTATCTCTGCCCCTACAGAGTTAGCATGGCTATCACTGCCACTACACAGTTAGCATGGCTATTAGGGGTGTAAATAATAATCGTTTTGTATCGATGCATCGATCCAAAAGCCGACGATCCGATGCATCGACACGTACGCAAGATAATCGATTCATGTTTTTTTTTCCTCCGGTCTATTTTTATCCATTTGCTCCTGGGCGTAATTCTCCTCCCGTGCTGCGGTGCCGCTAAACCTATTTTGCCCTCCTATGGCGCTTCCTGGTTATACTCTTACAGCAGTTTGTTGCAGCAAGCTTCACACAGACATTTTTAAATTATGCTCAGTATTGAAGTGTGGTCTGATCTACACACTGTGGGTCTAGATACAGCCGAGGCGGTGAGGAAGTGGGGACGAGTTTAGTCCAACGACGGAGGGACATGAGGGCCAAAGAGAGCAGAGATTCAGCTGGAAAAAGGGTCCCAGCGTTCTCGCGCACCTCGCTCTTCTAGCGGGTCAAACTTCACGAGTTGTTTTCCGCAATTTCGGTCATAAAAACAAAACAAGCCGGCCTCCTGTCTGGTGCACTGTTTGCGGTCAGCTACAATCTGGGAGAGGTGCAGCGGAGCGTCTCTCAAGGGGCGGTGACATCGTCACTCTGGAGCCTTCTTCTTCTTCTTTTTTTTTAATGGCGGTTGGCAAACAACTTATAGGTGCATTACCGCAACCTTCCAGAATGGAGTATGGACCAGACAAGCTATTATATTCTCCCTAAAATACCCGTTCTTCTTAGAAAATTAAAAATACTACCAAAAACTACATCCCCAGATGACCTTTGAAACAATTCCCTTATATCTAGTTTATTTTTATTCCTGTCTAACTCTCTACGCAACATCTCTCTTTCCTGAGTATATTTATTACATTCTAAAAAAAATATGTTGGACAGTTTCTCTGGAGCCAAGGTATTGCATTGAACTCATTACACTGATATTGTGCAGTATTTTTGCAGTATTTTTTGATGCAACTTTTCTACTTCTGTTATTTGCTGTTGTTTCTAAAGAAAATGCATAATGATATTACAGCTTTCATTGATTTATTTCAAAATTGAAACTTTGTTTAGCCTGTAAGGTGTAAAAAAATAAAATAAAAAATAACCAATTAATCGATTAATCGAATCGAATCGTGGTGTATTCTTGAGTATCGAAAATAATCGAATCGTTGGGTCAGGAAATCGATACTGAATCGAATCGCCATGATGGATGTGATTTACACCCCTAATGGCTATCACTGCCACTACAGAGTTAGCATGGCTATCTCTGCCCCTACACAGCATGGCTATCGCTGCCACTACACAGTTGCCATGGCTATCACTGCAACTACACAGTCAGCATGGTTATCTCTGCCCCTACAGAGTTAGCATGGCTATCACTGCCACTACAGAGTTAGCATGGCTATCTCTGCCCCTACACAGCATGGCTATCACTGCCACTACAGAGTTAGCATGGCTATCTCTGCCCCTACACAGCATGGCTATCACTGCAACTACAGAGTTAGCATGGCTATCACTGCCCCTACACAGTTAGCATGGCTATCACTGCCCCTACACAGTTAGCATGGCTATCACTGCAACTACAGAGTTAGCATGGCTATCACAGCCACTACAGAGTTAGCATGGCTATCTCTGCCCCTACACAGCATGGCTATCGCTGCCACTACACAGTTAGCATGGCTATCACTGCCACTACAGAGTTAGCATGGCTATCACTGCCCCTACAGAGTTAGCATGGCTATCTCTGCCCCTACACAGTTAGCATGGCTATCACTGCCCCTACACAGTTAGCATGGCTATCACTGCCACTACAGAGTTAGCATGGCTATCACTGCCCCTACACAGTTAGCATGGCTATCACTGCCACTACACAGTTAGCATGGCTATCACTGCCCCTACACAGTTAGCATGGCTATCACTGCCACTACACAGTTAGCATGGCTATCACTGCCCCTACAGAGTTAGCATGGCTATCACTGCCCCTACAGAGTTAGCATGGCTATCTCTGCCCCTACACAGTTAGCATGGCTATCACTGCCACTACACAGTTAGCATGGCTATCACTGCCCCTACACAGCATGGCTATCGCTGCCACCACACAGTTAGCATGGCTATCACTGCAACTACAGAGTTAGCATGGCTATCTCTGCCCCTACACAGCATGGCTATCACTGCCACTACACAGTTAGCATGGCTATCTCTGCCCCTAAAGAGTTAGCATGGCTATCACTGCCACTACAGAGTTAGCATGGCTATCTCTGCCCCTACACAGCATGGCTATCACTGCTCCTACACAGTTAGCATGGTTATCTCTGCCCCTACAGAGTTAGCATGGCTATCACTGCCACCACACAGTTAGCATGGCTATCACTGCCCCTACATAGTTAGCATGGCTATCACTGCCCCTACAGAGTTAGCATGGCTATCACTGCCCCTACAGAGTTAGCATGGCTATCACTGCCCCTACACAGTTAGCATGGCTATCACTGCCCCTACAAGGTTAGCATGGCTATCACTGTTCCTACATAGTTAGCATGGGTATCACTGCCCCTACATTAAGGTGACCAGATTTCTGAGATCAAATCTGGGGACATTTCTTGCTCGAGGATAAAAATCAATACATCTTATCGAGATGAAATTAGGAAACGGGGACAGTAATGGTTTCATATATTTTTACATATTTATTAATATTTAAACAACAAAAATCAAGTGTAAAAGCCAGGAATGTGCCTTTCCAAACGTTTAGTGTATCCTAAGATTAATAACATGAATAGTGTTATTAGTAGAAAACTAGAACTGCGTCTCTGGGTTGGGGCAAAGTGGTGGGGGTGGGAGCGGAGGGGTCAAGGGTCATTAGCAGGGCTTTCCAATTTTGTCGGGCCCAAAGAGCTCTGCCGCCTCCTAAGGGGAGAGTGACATGAGGAAAAGAAATTTAGAAAAGTAAATACAAACATTTATTCTATGCCTGTGACTGTCTGTTGAGACAGAGTTCCCCCACTTCTTCAAAAAAGTGCAACAAATACTTATTCTGTTTACATCTACTGTACATACCTATAAGAAATATTTTTTTTCTTCATTAACATAAAAAAACAAGTAGTAGTCAAGCCTGCAGGTAAAGGTTCATATATGTTTCTTACTGTCACCTAGCCACATCAGGGGCCTGTGTGTCTCAAAGTAGCAGGTTCATTTTTCCTACTAACCTGAGTATACAGCCACTCTGTGTTCCACAGCACACTTTGCACACTACATCACTCAATATGTTAGTTTATCACTCAAATCATGTCAACGCTTTATCACTTGAACTTTATTAATACATATTATGTATGAATATTATGTATGAAATGTTTGAAACAGAAATATTAACTGAACAGGGTCTGAGGCAGTGGCCCTGGTAATTTGGGTAAAATAATATAAGAGAAGACATAGCAAGTAAAAAGCAAAATAACCTTTTTAAATGTCTTAAACAAGTTTAACCATTGAACAGCAGAATAGGCTTAACATCAACACAATGTATATAATCCAAGAATAGTCCATATTTATAAACAGCAATAACATATACATATATAATTTCCCAATGGAAATTCTGATTGTAATTTCTCAGTAAAATGACACTTCCTCTTCTTTGAAAGAGCCATCTGGTCATTCAGTCTTGTCTGTTTTCTTCCCTCTCCACCTTCGCTTTTGTTTCTAGCCCTCTTTTGACTTCTGCCTGCTCTCTGCTTTACTCCTCAAAGTAAATTTTTCTCCCTTCTTGTCAACCGTTTTTTCTATCAGAGTTCCTAGTTTCCTCCTCTCTCATTCAATCTCCTTTCTGTCTTTCTATCTTCTTCCTCACTCCTCCAGCATCAATCTTACATTATTCTAAAACAGAGACATTATATAATCAAAATCACCTCCAAAAAAAATTAGGATGTGCAACATGAAAACTTATTATTATTAATATCTCATCTAAATACTAAAAATGCTAATTACCACAATATTAGGAGCTACAAGCAAAAACCACATAATAAATGAACATTAAACAGGTGGTTATCTCTTCCTCCATCATTCTCAGATCCTGTAGATCTTGTCTTATTCAGTTCTCCTGTTACTGACTTCTATTTTTTCACAAGGAACTTCCATATATATCCAAACTGAGCAGTAAAAAAGCACACCAAATACTGGAAGTCTATGCTCATAAATCACAACCATAAATCATCAAAACAAATTGAAATAACTCTACTTATAATAACTATCTAAAATATAAACTAAAGGTCACCTATCCATTCTAAATCATCTTTATACAAACCCTTATTGATCCCTGGAGAACCAGCGTACCAGATTAGCGCCTTACAAGGAGTTTTCAATCATTTTGCTACATTTTAACCCAGCGTCTTTTACTCATGCTCAACTCGTGGTCTTGTCTTACTTTTTATTATTGTTTTAAACTGGACACAAACCAAACATTTATCACAAGATCAGCCCGATCAGAATAAAATAAATTGATTAACACACTTACCATCACTCAGCGTAGCTCCCCATCAGTTGCCACAGGTTGTAAAAAACGAACTTCCACTTCTTCTTCTTCTTCTTATGGGATTTTATGGCGGTTGGCAGACTTGTGAATTGTGCATTACCGCCACCAACTGATATGGAGTAAAGCAAGATAACAGGAAACGATTCACCCCCCCCCCAAAAAAAAAAAAAAAAAAAAAAAAAAAAAAAAAAAAAAAAAAAAAAAAAACCTGTGTAACTTAAACCAACATAATACTAAATCACATTTGCCCATATAATTTTAATTTACTCTAGGTCATCTTAACTCTGCCAGTTTCTGATGGTCCCATCGGTCCTCCCATCATACTTCCAACCATCTCCCAGTTCAAATCTTTAATGTCCAGATATTTTTCTGCAGCCTTCACTATTATTTTGATTTTTTCCGTTTTTTTTGTTGTCTGTGCAGTACAATTAATTACTTCTACCATGAAAAGAACAAAATTTGTCTTTTTAACAATAAGTGAGTCTTCATTAATTTTTGGAGATTTCTTTAGAGGTTTGGAATTTGCTGTGTGTTGAACTGTAGGTTTGGGTTTTTCTGACTGAGATGGGATCCTTTTTGCAGCTTCAGCGTAGGTTATTCCGAGCTCAAATTTCATTTTTTTAATTTCCTCAGACCTTTTGCTTGCTTCACAGCCGCGATAGGCAGCAGTATGTTCTCCACCACAATTACAGCATTTTATTTTAGCTTCTTTTCCACATTTTCCGTACTCATGTTCTCCTGCACACCTTCCACACCTCTGTTTCCCTTTACAAACTGCTGCAACGTGACCGAATTTTTGGCATTTGAAACATCTCAATGGTGGAGGATTGTAGATTTTGACATTATAGCTTATGTAACCGATGAATACTTTGCTTGGTAATTGCTCTTCTTCGAATTTAATTAGCACAGATAAACTGTCAGATCTTTCTCCGTTTCTTGTTGTTTTTAACCGTTTTACTTCTTTTACTTTTGCACCGCTTATGTTTTCCAGAATCTCTTTTTCAGAAATTTTTAGAGGAACTCCTCCAATGACTCCCCTGCTGATCTTTTTGTTCTCCATTAGGCTGCACTGAACTCTTATCCCGTCAATTTTGTTGATACGTATTGCTTTGCCTTGCTGGGCGCTGTCTCTGCAGTTAATTAGCAGGTCTCCACTGTACAGAATTCTGGCACCTTTGACTTCTCCGACAAGTTTATTGATGGTTTTTGTTAAGTGAACCGGATTCCAATTTGTAAAAGAGTCTGCCTGATTAACGACTTTGAATATGACTTTGAATTCATTTTGTTGTGCTGTGGAATGTATGGAATGATCATCACTGGATTGTTCTGAACTAGATTCCCCTTGAACTGATCTCTGTTTTTTCCGCTTTTTCTCATTTTTTGATGTTGCTATTTTCCAACCTTCATTGTCACTATTTCCCTCTTCCATCCCACAAGAATCGCTTCCTGTTTCCTCACTACTCACGGCCCAAGACATTTCTCCATAAGCAGCTTCAAAACACGCGCCATGCACCAAACGACCATCCACCGAGCCTCAAACACTTCTTGTGTCAACGTCCAAACGAACTTCCACTTCTTCTTCTTCTGTTTTAAAACTGATGCGCTCTTCTTCTTCTTTGTGTTTTAATGGCAGCTGACATCCAAAAGGATCATTACCGCCCTTATTGTGGTGCGCTCTGTTCCTTATCTTTATGTTATCAGCAGCGCAACCAGCTACCGTAATGCCTATTTTTGCGCGCAACAGCTCTACCGTAATAACAGTCTACACGCAACATTTTTCGCCTCGGTAAAATCGGGGACATTTCCGGGGACAGCTTTAGCCGGGGACAGGTGGTCCAAAACAGGGACAGTCCCCGGAAATCGGGGACGTCTGGTCACCCTACCCTACATAGTTAGCATGGCTATCACTGCCCCTACACAGTTAGCATGGCTATCACTGCCCCTACAGAGTTAGGGACTCATTTCCCACTGGGATCAGCTTCATGATCACAGTAGGACACTTCTTTGGTTTTACTTTGGAAAATATCTTGGCAATAGATCTATTAAGATTTGGAACAAAACCTCACAAAACATTTCAAATGAATATCTGAATCATTTCAAGTCAAGTGTTTTTTATTCAAATTCAATCAATTAATTGAAACAGCTGAAATAATTTTCAAAATCGGGAAAAAAGCTGCTAACAAATTCAAATACATTAGAATTAGCCTGAAAATAAAATAAGCCTGAAATATAAAATTTAATAGTTTTAAATATAAGCTTTTAGAGTATTTATTTTACTAAATAGTTTATTAGAATATCAGTATTGCTTCTACAGGCTAATTTAAAGTAAGCTAGGCTACCTGCGGGCAATGAATGAGTTAAAACTTTTCTAACAGGTCGGTCAAACCAAGCTATTTACCATTGATTGGACGACAGGCATTCTGCATGTTGTGCCCAGAGTGACCTCCCCTGTCGCGGGAGTGCGCATCGCCCTAAACTAACGCCCATTGATGAGAAAATGGATTGAAATATGAGCGAAAAGGGGAAATTATAAACATATTCTTAATGTTTTCATATTTTTTATACATGAAAGCCTTAAAATTGATTGTTTTGCTGGACAGATAAATTCCAATTAATAGGATTTTACTTGTATGGAGACACATTTCAGTCAATGTTCTGCAGTCAGTGTGCGATAAATAAATTCTCTGCTCAATAGATGCCGATTCCCGGTTTTGCTACCAACACCATTCTAGATCATTTCTGACATCTTATTTGTTAAACTTAGAACCTGCCAAGGATTCCCTTCCCTCCTTATATTCACATTTATTTTCCCAAACTTATGAAATTCATACCACGGTCACAGAGAACAGGTATGATTATGTGGAGAAACTTGCATAAATTTAGACACATTATTTCTCAAACTTAGCAGGGCAGGGAGATCTCAGCAACTTAGAACCTGGAACCTGTGGAAGATTCCCTCCCCTCCTTATTTCCCTCATTTAAGAAGCGGGATGCCATCCCCCTTCAACTCAAGTACTGGGTCTGGTGTATTTCAATGGTGAAGTCCTCTGGAAATCTTCAATAATTGTTGTTGATTGCAGATGTGTCTAGTAGTTCCCATTGATTTAGCTTGTAAAGCGGGGAGAATGGCGCTAGGCTTACCGCACCGTGACGTCACTGCTGGAAGATGGCAGGAGGGGGGGGTGTTACTATATTTGGGCAAATATGGCCGCTCCCAGACTCAGTGGTCACGACAAACTATTTTTTGCACTGATTGACGCTAAATTCATTAAATCACTATGAACGTGTTAGTTTTAGGTATAGATAATGATCCATTGATTATTGCTTGCTGACCGGGCTTCTCCTTTAATAGCAGATTGCTGCTTAGAGCCTCACTTTTAGAAAAATATAGAGATTAGAAAAAATATGTGAGGAATTGTTTTTTTTTAATGTACTGATATACACTGTAAAAAAAATCCTGTAAAATAACTTTAAATAACAGGCAGAAATGTTTCAAATGAAGTACTTTAAAATTGTGGTCAATTCATGTGCAAAATAATTACAGTATAGGCCTATTATTGGATGCTTTTTGCAGGTTTTGGTCCTATACAAATTACAATAATGTATTGTTGTTTCATATTACATATTACAACCATTAATTGCATTTTTAGTTTACAACATTGTCTCAAATTCCATTCACATTACATCATTTACCAGGCAATTACACTTTCCAGTGAACAGCCGTTTTTTCATAATACAATATTTTATACTAGTAGGTTGTCAGAGTTTTTACTTTGTTTATCAAAGTAAGCACTGTGATTGTTGATAATCCTAAATGATTCCAAACTACATTGGATTATCTTCTGTTGTCAAATAAAACACGTGTCAGATGTGCAAAAAAAAAACATTTAAATAAGTTACAGCACAGTGGAATGTATTAAAGTTGAGATGACCTCAACTAATCAATATTTTAAGCAACCTCAAATAAACGGAGAATGTGTAGAGGTAAGACTCACTGCACAACACTATTGCAGCCAATTGAACAGTCATTTATAGTACTGTATAGTGTAGCAACACAGTTAACATGTAAAAACTGCCCATATTTTTCAACTGCTTTGCTAATGAAATACAGTGTCATGTTGCCCTTTGTTTTGCAACATGCTCAAAGCTATTTAAAGTCCATTAATCTTCTGAGAAGTGCAGAAACATGAGGGTTGACCCGGCTGTTCCTCTTTTCATTTACCTTTCTGCTTTTGGGATCGATCCACTTGATCGTATTGGTTTTTTGACTGTTGGTTTGATCCCAGTGAAGCATATGAAGTCATATAATCAGAGAAAACGACCAAGTTCCAAATACACAAAACTGCAAAACCAATTTTTGCTTTAAATACAGATGTGCAAGGCAAGGAAATCTATTAGTAGAGCCTATTTTAAACACAGCACATTGAATAGCATCATAACAACATCCTCTGTCCTCAGACCCTCATATTCACTAAGGAAGAACTCCCAGAAACTCTTTTATAGGAGGAAAAATGAGTTTTCCCTCATCCATGACAGGCAGTAGTGCAATAAATAATGTAAATAGACAAAACAGTTTATAAAATAGAATATGGGAAGATATAAATGTTAGTATGGGCTGATAAAGCTGAAGCAGAAAGTGGATTTTCAATGCAATACAATGGAATCACACGGAGTTGGTTAAAAGTAAAACCCTTTTATTTGTAATGGAAAATGTAACTAAATAATATTCCACTAAAGTCACCATCTAGCACAAACCTTTGGAGCAATTCCTGCAGGCCTGATACCTCTGTTTGGCACATCATCTTGAAAATGTACTAGCATGCAAAACATGCTGCCAATCCAGCCTCAGCATTGTGGTGTAGACACACTATCACTTACCCCTCAATGCATAGCATCCAATTTGTTGCCATGAGAACATCACCTCAAGAAGAAAAAGAGGAAAAATACGTTATGCACCCCAGAATGTTAATTCCAATTATCCAGTAATTTACAAAAGCACTTAACCACAAATGGCACAGTGCATCTGGAAGGACTGTTTCCAGCTGATCGGCCTGGTGCTGCCTTCTTTCTCCTGCTCTCATACACTGCCTGTGTGGGGCAGACTTCTCTAATCGTCCGCTGTGCTCCTTCAATCTCTTGCAGATAGCCTTGAGGCTAGCCTTGGTCAGCTGTAGCCTCTTGCCGCGTTGCTGGCTGTAGCCTTCCCGCACTGTTTCACTAGCCGACAAATCCAATCTTAGGCTTCTGATCCCTCAATCCTCCGCAGTTACAATCTATAGCTGGCCTCGTTCAGCTGTAGCCTCTCTCTGCCCTGGCGCTCCCAGAAGAGCACAGTTCTAGGAACAGCTAAGATGCTGCGAAGAAACCTCCAGCTTTCGGGCTTCTTGTATGAAGCTTTTTACCAGTAACAATCTGCCACTAGAGGGTGCTGCTGTTGCTGTTGGTAAGATGTATCAGGTTCACTTCCTGTTTTGACTGCTGAGCTAAGTTCTGTGCTGCTGTTCAGGCTGTCTCTTTTTGGAGTTCTCTTTTCTGGGATATCTCTAACTTACCCTAACTGTCCAGAAGAACTTAAAAACACAGCTTCTACTGATACATTTTTCTACTGGGCACTTTTTATTTGTGGTAGTAAGGGGTTGCTAGCCTAGGCTAGCTCAGCACGGCTATGGCTTCTCTCTCTGAGCTTTGGAGGCAAGGGTGTCAGAGTTATAGTTAGAGTCCGGCTGTCCAACATCCAGGAGTTAAATAAGCCCAATGGTCAACTACCCAGAGCCACCCAGACCAGGGAGACATCTATGTAGTAGTCCTCCAATAGTGCCTGAGCAGACAGATGATTGGGTGCCGGTACGAAGAAAGTATAGTCGCATAGTCCACTACTCCCCACCAACCCATCCACTTTTGTAAACAATTTTTCAAACTCACTGACACACAAACTAGGATATACAAGGGACCATAGTAATTGTTTGTCGGGGGCCAGAACAGATTACATCAAATCCTACCTGAAACTGCAAGCTAAGGATAAGGTTAAATACAGTAAGATTGTTATACATGCTGACGGTAATGACATGCCGATGGGAGGTCACTAAAACTAGTGTTGGTTTGGTGCGATTCCGTGGATTCCGTAAGTTTCTCTGGTCCCCTTCCTGATCTAACCACTGATGACATGTTTAGCTGCATGTTGTCATTCAATCACTGGTTTTATAGGTGGTGTCCTAAAAACAACGTGGGCTACATTGATAATTGACAATCTTGGCAATCAATTGGGGAAAACCTGGTCTGATTCAGAGAGATCAGACCAGACCATCTTTGGATGGTGCAGCTCTTCTTTCTAGGAATCTAGAAAAATGTTTTAGTCCTCTAAAACCCTGAAAACCCAGGGTGCAGACCAGGAAGCAGTCATAGTTTAGCACACCTCTCTGCAGATTCTCTACTGTTACCCACCCATTACCATCCAGACAGTGTCTTTCCCATGACCAAAATCAAATAAATTAGAAAAGAATCCCAAAGGGGTTTATCATGGTGAACAAAAAAGTAAAGTAAAAAGTAAAAAAAAAAAAAATCTCTTTCTTCAAAAATTTAGTTTGATAATATATTGATTTTAGATAATCAAGTTGATTTATGTTGCTTTACAGAAACATGGCTGCAGAAAGAGTATTATGTGAGCATAAATTAGGAAACTCCCTCTAGTTATTTAAGTTTTCACTTTCCCAGAAATTCTGAGCAAGGAAGAGTAACAACAATCTTCCAGTCTGACTTACTGATTACTGCAAAGCCAGTTAATAATTACAACTCTTTTGAACATTTAACACTTAGTTTCCCTCATACAAATTTCAAAGCAACAACACCTCTTATTTTTGGAACTATCATTTACCAGGTCCTTACTCTGAATGTTTAGTTGAGTTTTCAGAGTTCCTTTCTGATTTGGTATTAAATACTGACAGGTTCATCATAGTGGGGGATTTTAACATCCATGCTGACATTGAAGGCGATAGCTTAAGAGCAGCCTTTAATGCTATTTAGACACTATTGGCTTTATTCAAAATGTAAATAGTCCCACATATTCTCATCTTTATACTTTGGACATTTTGCTGAGGTATGGCATTGAATGTGAAGAAATACAATTATTTCCTCACAACCCTGTCCTCGCTAACCACTTTTTAATAACCTTTAGGGTTATTTTAACGGAGTTTTCCTCCTCCAAAAGAAGGCTCCACTTTAGTATATCATTATCAAATAATGCAGCTATTCAATTTTAAAGAATCTTTTAATTTCTCTCTGAATATAGTTTATTCCCCTTCACAGGTTGATTATTTTTTTGATGGGTTGCTAGTTCTCAAGCTGGCCGAATATAGATATATGATGTCAACGAGATTTGCATAGCAGTGCAAACTGCAAGCAGCAGGAATATCCTGCACACACGAGCGGATGAGTTCATAAGTGCTCTGGCAGATTGTAATTTTTAACTCCTTTGGGTTGTTATTCCGCACATGTGGTGAAATTTAGGCTAGCACGGGTTGTTTATGTTCTTGATAATTATTGCAGGGTTTAAACGCCATAGCCAACAACTGCGAAAAGACCACTATCCACAAGAACAAAGTAAGGAAACCCTTTTTAAATAATCCAGATGTAACAGAATCGTTGGATAAACTTGTAGGCTTTAAATGACTAACCCCCTTCTGCAATAGTCACAGGTTAAAAGTTTTTAAAACAGTTGAACAGGGTAGGCCTACTGGTTCAGGTACAGGGTACCTTACCTTCAGAAGTTGTCTCTAATCAAAGACAACAGAACAAATATAAGGCAAAATCCCTTAAGAACCTCCAGAAACAGTTTCTTGTCCTCTAAAGATCATCTGTTTAGGCTGCAGGTGAAAAGGGGGCAGCAACCAGAGGACTCAGCTATCCGCAAGTGTTTAAAGACAGGGGAACGGCATACAGCATCACTGAGAGAAAAATGTAGAACATGAGCCCTTAAGCCAAAGCTTTCACCAACACAAAAAACAGCTGAAGGGTTCTTAAATGTTGCTGAATAAACTTGCTAAGCTGTCCACAGCATTCTGACTATTAAAGATTGGAAAATATTCACAACTGCAACCAGCCTGAGAGAGTTACTGTACATAATGGATATAGAATTATAAAACAGGACCTTTACATGATGTAGTCATATTTAATAGATCCAAATGAGACTCTTTAGTCAGGTTAAAAATACATTTTGAAAATAATATAGAGTTTCTGTTAAGCTTACATTCCTTATTAACGTTTTCTGATATGATATTCTTCTGAAAATATCTGAAAGGGTTTTCAAGTGCTGGAAGTGGAATATTATCAGAATTATCAAAGAATAAAGACCTGAAAACACTGAAAACCTTTGTGGGAATTTTATTTGGTTATGTTTCACTCAGTTAATGAAGTTACGAAAATAAATTAACATTTTATAATATTCAAAATCATGGAGTGGGTTTGCACTCACAGCAAAGATGGATTATCTGTTTCTAGTAAATATTTATGTTTGTTCAATAGCAAAACATTTGGTTTCCCAAGAAACAAAAGAAAATACAAACACATTTCACAATAAGACACATAATAAGTATATCTGGAGACAGGGTGCTGGCACAAGCAGTCCCTAAACATGTAGAGGAGGCACTTAGACCATCAAGGCCAAGATTCAAACAGCATCTTGTAGTCAAGAGGCAGCAGCCACTCGTGCTGCCTGTGGCTTCTCTGTAAAGAGGAAAATGCAGGATTTCTTCAGAAAGAAACACATACTTTCATGTAGTTGACCTTTAATATGTTTCCATTGACAATTTGAGAAAAGATTGAATTCTACAATTGATTTGTGACAAATGCACGTATTTCTTAACATGAATATATTTAAGATGAATTGAAACTCAAAGTCAGGTTAACCTTGGATTGGCTGTTAGGATCTAGTTGCCTTCACCATTCTTGCAATTTAGACTATGGTTATTAACTATGGAAGAAAAACTCATTTTAACAACTAATTTTAAACTCTGAATTTTTTCAGTGTCTGCCAAGGCTCTTGGTTTGATCCGGAAGAAGCGGCTGGCTGCAAACTTTTTTTTCTTCTTCATTTCCGCCAGAGGCAACATGGTGGCAGCAAACAGACAGTGGTGCCGTACTAGCTGTGATCGGCTCAGTTGTTTCACCCAATCTGATAAGAGGAAAAACTCTAATAGCAATCTGTTAGTAGCTCACTGACGTTTTGTAATTCCATCTGTTTAAAAAAAAAAAAAATCCTCTTTCAGCCGGGAACAGCGCTGAGCGCAGCCGTTGTGTCACGTGACCAAATGAGCTAATTTTTTTGGCTAGAAGCTGCTCGACTCTATCAAGTGTAGATTGCTTTGGCTTGAGTTCACCAAAAGGTCAACACTTTTGCGGCTGAATTTTTGCAACTGAATTTTTTGCAGCTGAATTTTCTTCTGGTGAATTTTTACCAAATAAAAATTGAGTGTAAGGAATTCAATGTCTAAAAAAAATTCAGTGTTTAAAATTCGTTGTTAAAAAAAGGCAGATTCCAATGAGACTGTTTTTCTTCCATAATTAGCAGAGATAATAATCACCAACCAACCAAAGGAATTGTCTTTGTTCAGATGTTACTCAAAAGGGAGGGTGGATATTACTTAAGTGATCGATTTTTCATCACAGCTTAAAATAACAACAAAAGACCACAAGTAAAAATACAATGGTACCTTTATTAGCTAATAATCAAACAGTATTATTGTATCTAATAACTCTGCAAACACTAAAACACAACTGAAAATAAGCACAAGTAAATAAAAGCAAACATAAAGGGAAAGGGATTTGAAGATTTCATTTAAGTTTTTCTGATGAAGTTTTAAGGCTGAACGCATTCAAAGTGTCCTTTAAGATAGCAGCAGATAAAAGAAAGTCTTTTGCATTTCATATTCTCCTCAGCCTGTGTTCAGTTGGGTACCGGATAGTCAGAACTCCCGGTTCAAAAGCTGCCTCCTTACTATGGCTGGGCTCATACAGTACAGGGGCTCAAAAGCATAAGCAATGGGATAAATGCTCAAGTATCCTTTCAGCTTCATCTTTCATCATGCCAAATGTTATAAATATTTTACTTTTGTTATATATGACTGGTATATTCAATGTATTCAATTGATAGCTTAATCATGTACCAACCCTGTGATGTCACTATTTCAACTACTGCAAAATGGCAGCGCTCTTACCAAAAGATTATAAATCAATGCTTTGTTTTTTTCATTCACATTTATATTTTTCACTATTGTAAATGGCATGTACTTATATAGCGCCTTTTTTCAAGTCAGGAGACTTGACCAAAGCGCTTTACACTACATTCATCCATTAACGCACACACTCACACACTGATGGTAGCCACAGCTGCCCTGGGGCTCACTGACAGAAGCAGGGCTGCCGTACACTGGCGCCACCATCAGTAGACAAAGCAGGTGAAGTGTCTCGCCCAAGGACACAACGACACTGAAAGTCAGAGCTGGGACTTGAACCGTCAACCCTTCGATTTCAGGGCAAACTCCAACATCCAACGCCACTGTCGCCCCATTGTAAGACTCCAGGTGTTTAAGATTACCTGTGCTATTTCTTACTTTAAATGCCGGGTTAATGTGTGTTTTTCAAACATGGGCCGACCTGCTAACAATCAGCATTGGCCTTCCTTCCCATTGGAAAAAAAAAAAGCTGGATCCAACCACTAGCTGGGTCACAGTGCGATGGTTTGACAGTTCAGGCTCCGGCAGATCAGGTGGAGCACTCTTCTGCGAACAGCAAATTGGGCCTGGCTGTTCTGTAGGTCGCTGCGATGGACTAGCGACCTGTCCAGGGTGGACCCCGCCTCTCGCCCAAAGACAGCTGGAGATAGGAACCAGCACCCCTTGTGACCACAATTGGGATTAAGTGTGTCAGGAAATGGATCGATGGATGTTCTGTAGGTCGTCCAGAACTCTAGAGTTTCTCATCTGCTTCAGCAGCGCATTAACTGCGTTCAATCTGGTTTAAAGAACAGAAAAAAAAGACTTTATGTTCAGCTGCTCTGAATTGTAGGCAAGGTTCAGTCTGATCAGTCTGATATCCCCTTTAAAGGCCAGAATGCAGCAGAAAATTACTTTTTGGATGGAGTCAGAGCTCCTGCTTGCATCATTGATATCTGATCCATTACAAACACTTCCTGGCTCTATTTTATGATATTTAGTGGAATCCATTAAAACAAAACTTAATTATAAACAGATTTGTCAAAACAACTTAAAACAATGAGTCTGTGGAAAGAGGGGACAACAGATTAAAAGTTTCAAACTTATTCATGGCATCTTAAGACTACTTAAGCCGTGATGATTCAGGTCTTAGTGGGGGATAAATGACTAAATCTATGAAATATGAAAAGCAGAATAACTTTTATTCTCAACTAAAAGCTGTTTATTTTTGCGTCTACTGAATACTGTTTTTATACTTCCTTGAATATGTGTTGATCTGAATCTGAACCCTTCTCTCTGTAAATGAATTAAAAGCCATGAGAGTTATTAAAAGCCTGGCTGCCCGCATCAATCTGTAACCTCTAGTGACTCAGCTCACAGCATACTCAGAATCATGCTTGAACAAATCAACTTCAGGAAGTGCCTGTGTCTCCAACAATCAGATTGCGACATCTTAAGCCGTCTAACAGCCACTCAAGAGTCTGATATCAGCTAATGGAAGTTAGTAGTTGTTAGTGTCAATATGCTGTCACACACAGCTGAGATCCTGCTCACATTACAGGGATGCGGGTGGCCGTGGGTGGTAGATAACAAGCTTCAAGTGACACAGCGCCACATTGTGAGGCTGTAACTAAGATCAGTGTGGGTTAGACACAGCAGTCCTCAACAGGCCGAAAGGTCACTATTACTGTAGGTTGACTGCTGGGCAACAATAGAAAGCTCTAAGATGCTGAACACCTACCGTCAGACCCTTCAGTATGAAGTTTTACTTTATATTACTCAAATGTGTTCTTAAAGGTATAAAGTCACATTATGAAACTTTCTTTTTATTTATAGGTCAGCATCTCATTTTCGTTATATACTAAGTTTCTCCTGAAAATGACTGCTTCATGGTGATACTTTGATTGTTACATTTTGAGCAAATAAAGCCCTTACCCTGCATTACATGAGCATAATATAGGCCAGAAAATAAAGAAGAAACGTCCTACATCCTGTCCAGTCATTCAATGCATCTTCACTTTCAAGAGAAAACGGTTCTCCTGACCTCTTTTTGGCAGTTTATGTCTCCTACATAAACTGCCAAAGAGGCTACAGTGTTTGAATAAACAGTATGTTAGATAACAGAATGTTACAATGCTAGTTTGTGTTTCTAATAGTTATCCTGGTCACTCCCCCGCTGCCCCGGAGGATTTGCAGGAAGCCAATCAGAGTCAGGGAAAGACAGATCAGGCAGGATCCAGAAATCCAAGAGCTCCCAGGCAGGTTCAGAGTCCAGAAGCGTGACCAGGCTGATAGACCCAGATGCAGAACAGGCTCAGATGCAGAAGGGCAGGCTCAGTGGTAGAGGGTAACAGAGACAAGACGTAGAACCGGGATTAGCAGAACTTTAAACTGGTCTCCTCCTCCGGATAAAAATTGATCTTCCCCGCGTTCCGAGCCAAAACCCTGAGGGCTCTACGAGGAAAGAACCAGTGCATGATCAGGAGACGACACACACACTAAACCCTCTCTTCCCACTGGCCGCCAGGAACCAGGATGGAACCAAGAAATAAACAGACAAACTAACAGAAAACAAATAATGGTCTGACCCAGAATGCGAAGGCTGAACTGAATGTAACACAAAAGAAACAGGTGTATGAAATAAACAATTAAGGTTGAGGAATCAGGCCAGATCATGACACACACTACAACAGCAATAAGTGTACAATGTATAATGTGCAGTTTACTATTTGATACCCTGTGCAATAACCTATTTATCTATATTTGACACCCAGTGCAATAACTATATATATAAATATCCATCTATGTAGACACCAGTGTATACACTCTGTGCAATAACCCTGTATAAGGATCCTAGTATAAAAACAGTTACATGTAGACGCACTGTATATATCCCATGCAGCTTTTTCTTCCTTTGGCATATTCTTCTGCTTTGGCTATTTGAGCCGATGTAAGGAGTAAATTTCTCCACTGTGAGATCAATCAATCAATCAATCAATCAATCAATCAATCAATCAATCAATCAATCAATCAATCAATCAATCAATCAATCAATCAATCAATGTTACAGTTTTCCATTAAGAATAAATTCTATTAACTATTAATAGAAATGTGTCAAAGTAATGTATCTATTAGATTAATAGTAATTGATTACTATCAGTCTATTTCTTTTTCTCTATGTTAATACTTTTTCCTAGATTCTAAAATATATAAAAAAGATATTACTGTATTAAACCATGTTTTTATCATTATCATAATACTGAGATTTAACAATTGAAACCATAACATAAGATTTATGTTTATAATAATCGAATGTTGTCTTTAAGTTGTCACTCTGCTCATATATATTGTTTTCTTTTATATTATTCAATAGATTTCCACAGCTGATGAAATACCAAAAATGCTGCTTTTAGAAAAGATAAAAAATCCAAGCTCATGGCACAGAGGAAATCCACATCTAAGCAAAATATATCTATCTCCCCTAATTTTGTCACCATAGTCTGGAATTATTCAGTTTGTAGTATCTTATAGTTGCATGTACGGCTTACCTGAGATATTTCTTGCAATGCATTAGTTCAAAGACACAAAGAAAGAATTCCTACCTCAAAATAAGAACCTGCATCTATGTCGGTGAGATGTGTGACATAGCCTGTTTTTTGGGTTTGAACAGTAACTACAGTCATTCTGTATGAAACCAGTTAGTTAACACTTTTTTTTTGTCCACTAATGAGCTAAAATCAGTATCATACCAAGTAAGGCAGCATGATTAGAGAAGGTAGAGGTGAAATTTAAATCTGTACAGTTGTATTTGTCTGCCTGGTTTAATCAGCCTCCGTGGATCCAGGCTGGGAATGACACACTCCTGCTGTGTGGTGATGTGGAAACCTTAATGTGTGCTTGATGTGGATGCAAAGGCTCCTCTCCACTGATATAAGTTGATTAACACCGTGGCATTTCTCAGTGGGAAACAGCAGCAGGTAGATGATCGGATATGTTAGCAGTTAGCATTTAATTTGCAAATCTAACATTTCCAGTCGGATCCCTGCATCATATTGTTTGGTATCACTGTGTGAGAGATCCTTTGTGTCTGTATCATTATTTGAGGTTTCCTTGGGGGCAACAGTGAGCAGCAGGTAGTTTGCTCTGTTTAAAAAAGCTTTTTTTTAATGTAAACAGACACCCTGCAATTTTGTTAAATGAGATAAAGAGTTTATTGTCATTATAGGCTGTTCTCTAATATAAAATGTAGAAGATGTGCCTTATAGTGATGGTACACTAGTGCATTGCAGCTTTTTTTCTTAAAGGATGCTGATTTGATTTGACCTGAAAGGAGCAGCAGCAGCCGGAGGTTTGTTAATATGTTTCAAGTTTAAATTAAAAAATGACTCTGCTTGTACATAGTAGCTGTTAAGTCCTTTAATTAACCCCATTTGAGGTGAGATGAGGACACCACACATGCCAAATTAGTTCATGCATGCCAACTTAAGTCAGCACATCCATCTATTTCCTGCACTAACCTACCTAAAGGTTGCTGGGTTCTATCGAAGTGCAGACTGGACAGGTTGGTGCCATCTGGAAAGAAACATCGATTGTTGAAAAACATGTAAGCGCTTGATCTATATGTCGAGCTCATAAACTACGCTATCCAAATCTTATATATAAGCTTATATATAAGTTTATATATAAGCAAAGTTGTTGCATACCATTCTTCAAATGTTAGTATCTTCAACTGATGCTACTGTGCAATCTGCCTGCCTGCCTGCTTGCCTGCCTGCCTGCCTGCCTGCCTGGGAGCTACCTGGGAGCTTGAGGGTTCTGCTCAGTATCTTTGCTGTTCCTAGAAGTGTACTCTTCTTGATGTATTTCCAGGGATCTGCTGTAACTCCTCCAGTTTGGGGGCTACTGCCCCGAGGGCCCCAATGACCACGGGTACCACTGATGCCTTGACCTTCCAGGTTTTCTCAAGCTCTTCTCTGAGCTCCTGGTATTTCTCTAGTTTCTCATGTTCTTTTTTCCTGATGTTGCCGTCACTTGGTATTGCTATGTCGACTACAACGGCTTTCCTCTGCTTTTTATCCACCACCACAATGTCCAGTTGGTTTGCCACTACCATTCGGTCCGTCTGTATGTGAAAGTCCCACTGGATCTTGGCTTGATTATTCTCTACCACCTTTGAAGGTGTTTCCCACTTTGACCTTGGGGATTTCCAGCAGATACTCTGCACAAATGTTTCTGTACACTATTCCAGCCACTTGGTTATGGCGTTTTATGAAAGCTTTCACTGCCAGCATCTTTACACCTTGCAGTTATGTGCTGGATTGTCTCAGGGGCCTCTTTGGACAGCCTGCACATGGGGTCTTGTGTGGTGTGGTAGATCTAGGCCTCTTTTGCTCTGGTACTGCTGCTCCTGACAGCCATGATGGGTGCCTCGGTGCTGTCCCTAAATCTGGCTTTGTCTTGCCATTGGCCTAGCCATTTCCTGATATCTGTCACTTCAATTATGTTTCGGTGGTAAATCCCGTGTAGGACCTCATCTTCTGTTTCCCAATTATCTGAGACAATTGCTTAGCACCTTGTCTGTTGGAGCCTTGTCCTTGATGTACTTATGAATCTTTGATGTTTCATCCTGGATAGTGGCTCTTATGCTCATTGGTCTTCTGCCTCCTTCCTTACGTCTGGCATACAGTCTCAGGGTGCTGGATTTGGGGTGGTACCCTCCGTGCATGGTTAGGAGCTTTTGTGTCTTAACATCTGTGGCCTGTATCTCTTTCTTTAACCAGCTTATAATTCCTGCAGGTTATCTGATTACTGGTAGGGCATAGCTATTTACTGAGGGAGACTTATTTTTGCTATTGAGCTTGCTCCTTAGGAACTGCCTTACTCGTTGGAGGTATTTGGCCGTAGCCGCTTTCCTTGTCACCTCTTTGAGGTTGCCATTGGCTTGTGGGATTCCGAGGTACTTTGAGCTGTCCTCAATGTCGGCTATTGTTCCTTCTGGGAGTGCGACCCCCTTTTGGACTACCTTCCCTATCTTAGTTACCATTCGACCACACCTCTCTAGTTCGAATGACATCCCGATGTCTATGCTGAAGATCCGGGTGGTATTGATCAGTGAGTTGATGTCTTGCTCATTCTTAGCGTACAGATTGATGTCATCCATGAAGAGTAGGTGACTGATGTTGGCCCTGTTCCTGAGTCGGTATCCGTAGCTTGTTGATTATTTGGCTGAGGGGATTCAGACCTACAGTATGTAGAACAGCAGTGGGGACAGTGCATCTTCTTGGTATATGCCACATTTGATGGAGACTTGTGCAAGTGTGTTGCGATTGGCCTCAATGCTGGTTTTACACAACCTCATTAAGTTTACAATGAAGGCTCTTAGAGTCCTGTAGATGTTGCATAGTATGAACATATCTAATCTAATATATATATATCTATAGATATATATCTATAGATACTGTATATATACATATATATCTATAGATATATATATAGGGGAGACCGGGTATGGTTGTAACATGGGGAGAGTTGTAACACCACCAGTTCCAGCAATCAGGGATAAGATAGGAGTCACATGATCATTTCAGTGTTTACCCGCCTTCTCCCCAATCCCATTTTGTGATTGTCAAGGCTGGAAACAGGTGCATGCAGATACTAAGGAGAAAAAACGGATTTTAAGGTAAGAAAGTAAATTTTTTGACCATGACTATATTTTGTTTAGTACTTATACTGTTGCAGATAAAACCATATCACTTACATTAGATGAAAGTGTAATTTCTCAGGCAAAATGTGATTCATTTCCACGTGCTAATTTCAAACCACTATGCTACTACAGCTAGCTAAACATAACTGACAGGGTTGGGGTGGGTTGTAACACATCTTTAAAACGTGTTACCCTATGCAGTCTCTGGGCCCACCAAGCCTGCACTCCTGGGCTACCATCATTCGTTTGTCACCACTGTGACTCTGATTAAGGATACACACACATAGACACAAGCACACACAAACACATTGACATTTTTTTTTTTTTTAGACCTACATGTTTGTTCGGTGTTCATTAAGCATACATTATACATGTTAAGGAAGTTTTTTCTGGTAGAATAATTTACACACATACACACAAACAGTATATTTGAGTTATGGTCAGTCAGAGAGAGAGAGATTGTTCTTGTATTGTTCTTTTATTTCAGTAAACCTATTTTTGAAGCATATCACATGGTGTGGCCTCTGTTTTTGCTTCTTTTGTCTAATTGTTACAACTTACCCCAGCAGGTGTTACAACCTACCCCGGTAGCGGGGCAGGTTGTAACAAAGGCACACCATGTATTTCACATGAACTCATGAAGTCTGTGATATACTTGAAGAGGTTTGAATTGGTGCCATTTGTAGTAAACTAATGTGGGTATTTTGTATAAAAGTTTGAAAACTCTAGCTCAAATATTCTGTGAGTTAAAGGTGCTGGAGCAAAAAGTGTTACAACCATACCCGGTCTCCCCTATATTAGATTAGAGATATGTTCATGCTTTGTGCAACCTCATTCTAAACATCTGCCTCCATGCTTTCTTACAGCATCATACTTGTCTCTCAGTCCTGTCCCATTAGATGTGATAGAGGTTACAGGTTTATTAAAACACCACTGAGGCTGAAGACGTCTTTAGTTTTTTTGAACTGGCATTAATAGTTATGTATTGGACATTAAAAAGTGACATATTTAAGTTTACAGGTTAAATGTAACAGAGTCAGCAATGCTGGAGGTAATAGAAAGCTGCAGTTCCCTCTGACAGTGCAAGAACTTCTCAATAAACAACAGTCATATGTGTTCATCCTTCAGTTTATGTTGCTAAATTGCAAACCTTTTATGCTTTAGACATGGGAGCAGACATAATGTGTTGTGAGGCTGGGCTGAAAACCCAACGTAGGGTGGTTAAACACTCAGAATATAAATTTCTCCCTAAAACAACCCATTCAGCCCCTGCAAGTCCAAAACACTACTTCTGTTCTTGATCAGTATTGAGATTGTTGTTGTTGGAGTGTGAAATGCAAAATTAGTCTCATTTTAGATTAAACCTCCATCCAAGAGAAAATTCCAGGGGGATAGAAACAGACTTAATCTGTTTTCGATGCTCTGCTCATCTTCTTTTTTAGAGGCAAACTACCAAACTGTGTATTACATTCAGCAAGCTGTTTGAGTGAAGACAGACAGCTTTCTCCTGTGTCTCTGCGGGGTTGCTTCTAATCTCCTCTCCTCAACATGTTAAAGCTGCACACACGTCTCTATGTGCACATAGACTGTCCCACTGAGCTATTTCCAATCCTCCTGGTAGCAGTAGAGACCCAACTTTAAGAGTCCCCTCAGTGAAGCCCTTTGACAAGCTGTGCTGTTTGCCTTGGGTTGTTGGCAAATTCTAGGATAAATTAACCAGGAGACTTCTGGCTCTATTCTTTATCTGCCTTAACATTAAAGAAATGACTCCATCCATCCATCCATCCATCCATCCATTAAATTTATCCCAAGTGAGGTCGCGAGGGGTGCTGGTGCCTATCTCCAGCAGTCAATGGGCGAGAGGCGGGGTACACCCTGCACAGGTCACCAGTCCATCGCAGGGCAACACAGAGACAAACATTACAAACAACCATTCACACACACTCTCACATCTAAGGGGAATTTAGAGAAGCCAATTAACCTAACAGTCATGTTTTTGGAAGCCGGAGTACCCGGAGAGAACCCACCATGCTCAGGGAGAAACTCCATGCACAAAGACCTTCTTCTTGCATGGCAGCAGTGCTACCCACTGCACCACTGAGCGAGAAAGAACTGCCTGAGGAAGAAATGACTGCTCTGTTTAATTCCTCTGATGCTACAAGCTCCTACATAAAACATGGTTTAATGCAGACAAAATGTAATTGGAACATAATAAGACTGCAATGACAAATAAAATATTACTCCGTTCCCTTCCACTATTCTGTCCATGTTTCTCAGTCATATTTATTGAATTAGAATATTATTGCAGAGTTCATTTATTCCAGTAACTTATTATCAGTCTATGATGTGCTTTATGCAATGAACCACATTACAGTATATAGATTAATTACTCAGACTGATGTTTTCAAGGATTTATTTCTTTAGATGATGATGATCTGATGAAAATATAAACTTTAAGATACAGTATTAAACCAGAAAATTGAAACATATCTTTAATACAAAAATGAGAGCTTAATGAAGAGCGTATTTATTACCTCCCTAAAGGATGTTATTTTGAATAGGACCTAAATTATTATGTCAAACTTTACTTTCTTCTGTCTTCTTTCCCTCTTATTATTTCTTGCACACGTTTCCACGCTTATGTCATTCCTTATATCCTTGTGTTCTAACTTGCTACATATCTTCCTTCCTTCCTTCCTTCCTTGCAGAGTTTTATTTGGTGCAAATATGAGACATTTTGATATTGCTCCCCACCTCCAAATATATTGGCATGCTTTTACTTTGACACATTTCCAGCGATGGATTTGGAGATTATTGTAAATCAAGATGGTTTTACTGGAGTTCATTTCCACTCAGACACCATCTACCTGCTGCTAAAGAGGGATGGAAGCTGGTTTTGGGGAAAACAGACCTCCATCTAACAGAAGAGAGAAATGGGGGTGTTTGAAAGCAGTTCTTATGTTTAATGATTGAATTAATATTTTCTTTATGTGTGCAAATGTTTTTTGTGACTTTAAGAATCTCAGATTTTTTTTTTTACATTGAAACATAATAAATAAAGTGAACTTATTGTGCAGTGAGAGACAAATATTAGCTAAAAGGTACTTGTTAAAGGGGGAGGGGGGGGATTAGAGATCTACATCACTACCTTAATTTATTTATTATTCTGTCTGATGTGCTTCACATGCATAAAACTCAAATCTTTCAGCTCCTAATCCTACAGCTCATAGAGAGACATCTGTGGGGATACACTATTAAAGCCACTGTGTGATTGGTAAGAGACATAGAACTGGTGAGGAGGGGAAATAGCTGTTTATCCTTTGTGTGGGTTATATGCTGATTAAAACCATTTTTATAGGGTTTAAAATGCACTTTATTTCTGTTTAAAGCTGTTTTTAGAAGTGATGAGGGGTAACAAACAGCTGTGTTTACTTGCAGACTGCAGGCTGGTAGCACGTCTGATCCCAGACTGTAAGGCCGTGCAGAGTTCTCTCTTGGATTTATGGTGTCAAAGTGTTGCTGCGTCATCCTGACACTTAGTAAGTTGATTTGGATTCTCGTCATTTTTTTTTCTTCTTTTCACTGATGCAAACTGTCAGGTTGACTCGAAGCAACTTCTGTTCCTAAAACAAACTTCAGGGTACAGGAAGACTGCATTAAAACATTTGAGGAATTTAAAATAATGCTAGTTTTTAGTATAATATGAATGAAAATAGACTTTTAGTTCATGTAAAATTTTTCAAATTTCAACAAACCTTAAAAATCAAACCAAAATTAAACATAGACTTTAACTTATAAAGATTCTTACATCTGTTTGAAAATTCAAAGCAGCTTAAGTGAATGTAAAGGCTGGTTTATGCACAGAAACCGTGTGTCGCAGTTAATACAGACAGTGCTGCAGACAGGAGGCCTCTGATTGGTCAATTCTACATCTGCTCTACACTATGCGTATTTCCTGTTTGGTACCTAATGGCAGAAACTCGCACTCTATCCCAGACAGCGTACAGGACGCTAGTTTGTCGCTCCGTGCGACGGTCTGTTGGTGTCGTCCGGCGTTGGATGAGGGGTTGTAGATGGCGAACAAGCTTGTCAAACTGACACACGGACACCCACAATCCTAGCTAGTTATGATTGTCCCAGACCATGCTTTAAAATTGGGCATAAATCAAAAATATCTGCGTCATACTTGCGAAAAGCTAACTGCGACACACTGCTGCGGGAGTAAACACAGCCCTTTAGGTAGAGCTGGTGAACTAGTGTCATGGTTTTTGGTGATGAAGGATCAAATGTGCAGCATGATATCTGCAAGCATGTTTGTTGGATGCATTTTAATAGAACCAACACTTTAAATCAATCTGACTGGAGGATCTGGTGAACTGTAAAGAGCCTTGAGATGACGTGTGTTGTGAATTGGCGCTATAGAAATAAACTGGATTGAACATAATTATAGGACCAAAATCAACCAGGCTGACAGCAGCCGGGGATTTGTCAAAAGAGTGGATGAAAAACTTAAAAGAACTTAAATACCATTTAAATGAAAGAAAACTATATGGAAAACAAATGGGTGAAATTAACAGATTAAGGTAAGAGCTGATATCAGATTCCCCAATAAGTCCATGAAAAGTATCCAAAGCACAGCCTAAACAGGGTGAGGCGGTAGGGCAAGGAGAAAAAGTGTTCCAGAAGTAGGCCAGAGTTCAGCCAGACAACAATTTTATATGGAAAAGAGGGGGAGTGGTGGCCTAGTGGTTACGGTATAGAGCTTATAATCCTGAGGTTCTGAGTTCGAGCCCCACTCCCACAGCTTGCACTCTGGGTTCCTGAGCAAAGACCCTTAAGCCCACACTGCTTCCTTGGCGCCCACACTGTGGCAGCCCACTGCTCTCCATGGGGATGGGATGAATGCAGAGGGAAATTTCTCCAATGTGAGATTGATAAAGTTCACTTACTTTGTAATTTAGCAGAAGCTAATTTTTTCTCCTGACTTTTAGAAAGTGGGGAGAAGTTGATCCACTGGCTATTTTCTTCTGCCATATTCTAACGGTATAAAACTTCCACTCTTCAATAGAAAAACAACCCAAAATATGATTTAACATTCTTTTTCCAAGTATATTAAGAATATACTTTCATTTATGTCCAACAATTTTTGTGAACAATGGTAACACACTTTTGATTGAAAGTTTAGAGGTTGTTCAGGTCACTCTTTGCCTTTCACATTCTCACTTTGAGTACACTCAAACAGATCCACAGACAGACTGTGACTGCATTCTGTCTAACTCAACACACCCATTGATGACGGACCAGGTTCTTAGTTTGACAGCAATCTATAGTTTCGTCCCGTTCTGTCTTCTTTACTGCATCCCATGTTGACAGATCCAGCTGACAGTTCACATAGTAAAACCTGCCAAACTCAATGAAGCAGCCTGAATCGCAGCCTCTCTGGAATCTCTTGTTAAAAGTGTAAAACTATTCAAAACATAGTAAAGAACAGCTCATAAACACTTAGTGAAAAGGGTTTGCACAGCGGGGCACACTTCCCACCAAGAATTCCCAATTATGCTGCATAAAAAACAAAAAACAGGATATTCAATACGACGTAATTTATAAATCCAGCTTTCTATAGAATTACACGGTGTCTCAAACTCTCTCCTTTGATTGATTGTGCTTATTCTGAGAAACTGAAAAACCCCCAAAAACGTTGAAACCCGTAACCCGTGAAGAAAATCTGTTTAAATGACATATTTTTGTCTTTTTAGATGTAACTGTCTGAACTGGAACAAAGATCTGTGAAAATTATTTTTCCTTCATATTGGAAACCTCTATTTAAAACGAAGCATAAAATTTTTATATTCTATCGCTGGCCTGGAAGATAATGCTGTTACAGACATATTGAACTCTGTGGCAGTTTGAACTGATTTGTGTTAAAGCATTTAAGTTACTTTGTAGAAACGAGAAAAATAGAGAAGTTATAAATGACTTTTAAATAGCCTGACTCACTAACTGTTAGCCAATAGGGATGCTAGAGCCATGATCCACTTTGAAGATTCCTTTATGGTGCCAATTGATTCCTCAGTAGCATAATTTGAACAGTCATTAGTGAGAAGGCAAAAAGTTTATTACCTCCTCCAAGGAGGTGATGTTTTTAGGAGAGTCTGCCTGTCTGTGTGTGTACAGGATAACTGGAAAAGTTATGGAGGAATATTTATTGACATATTTATCAGAGGTGTCACTCATGCTTAGGAACAATCCATTTAAATTTAGTAATGGTCCATATCATGTGTGAATTTTAGCTATAAGTGAAAGTCACAATTTGGGGGGAAATTTGCTGCTTGGAGGAGGTTTACACTCTCTGAGTCCTTTTTTAGTTAATTAATGTTTTGCACTTAATTGTATTTATGTTATTTCTTATTAATCAAATAACTTTCTGCCATATTCTGTCCTGTAAGCACATCAAATTCAATTCAATTCAGTTTGATATCATTATAATGAATTGTTCCTTGGCATGAGGGACACCTCTGATAAAAAAACCATTAAAGATCTATTGATTACTGAATGGACTTTTTCTTTAAAAACATATTTTTAAACTCTAAATGATTACTTTAGCTCTTTATCAGATTCAGGTTTAGCATACTGGTTTTGCAGACATCACAGGATGGCTTTGTAAACAACATCTGCTTTGCTGCTATGTCCTCCATCATTATAGGAGCAGGATTGGAAAATCCTTCATTATTGAGGCACTGACATCCAAAGCTATAGGGTCTAAATGGGTTTCACATGCATCATCTAAATTCCCAGTATCTCCCAGAGAGACGTCCTCTGGCTCTCAGAAAATCAACCTTCCATTTTGTTTTTAAAAGTGAGGATAAATCCCTAATGCAACCACCAATGAGATGTATCTCTGTTACAAATGAATGCTGTTAAACTCCTACTACAGACTGTTACGTTTCTTTTCTCCTCAGCTCATCCTGCTGAGCTGAATTTTATTTGCCTCTTTGGGACACTAATCCAAAATGAGAAACCAAAAATGCTAATTAACAAGGACAACTACAAGCAAATTATTTTATCCGTGGTTATGCAATTAGAGGTGTAATTTGACTAATTGATGTAAGGAAAAAAAAAGTAGCCACGGAAACAAATTGTACCTTCAGCATGAAAGCCCCGGAGAAGCATACTCATTAAGATAATAATAAAAAAACGATTTGAAGGCTCGAAGGTCCAATAGATGAACTGCCAAAATTCCTGATTTAGGTAAGCTTCATCAGTACAAGTAAGAAAGAGGTTCTGGGAATATATTCACACTCATGGGTGGATCAATCTCCCTCACAGTGGGGAGGATAAAAAAAATCTTTTTTCATTTGTTTCTTAGAAGATAGTTTATTTAAAACCACCTGATCTATGTCCATTCTAAGAAAGGACAAACTAACTCAAACACCTTATACAATATTTACAAAGTTCCAGCAAGTCTGCAAATTCTGAGCAGCACCAACTACATTAAAAGGCTGCTGGCTCGATGCAGAACTCTGCTCGCAGCTGAATAAGCAGGTTTTATAGGTCCTTTATTTAATGGACTGAACTCATACGCCATCCTTCTAGTGGAAAACTGCTCCACTGATGCTGACGGCTCAAAAACGTCATTATTGACTGTCGAGAAACCAGAAATGTTTTAAAAAGCAAATTAGTTGAACTGGTGATTATTTTGGGGAATCTTGTCTTATTTGGAAGATTGAAACCATTGTACTTTAAGAGGGAACACCTTTTTTTCCCCTAAAAGTCTGGGTAAATTTATCAGCTAATACAGTGAAGAAAATAGGTATTTGAACACCCTGCTATTATGCAGGTTCTCCCACTTAGAAATCATGGAGGTATCTGAAATTTTCATAGTAAGTGCATTTCAACTGTGAGAGACAATCTGTCTGATGTTTTAACTATTTATTTGTATGATCAAGCTAAAATAACTATTTGAACACCCGTCTATCAGCTTATTCTGACCCTTAAACCTGTTATTCTGCCTTCAAAATCTCCACTCCATTTATTATCCTAAGTTAGATGGAGGATATTCTGATGCTTTTTAATCAAATCTGAAGCAGATTTTGAATATAATGTAGTTTGTGATTTTTAAAGTTGGTTCAGAATTACATTAACAAACCTCTCTGTGGTTGATTCTTAACAAAAACAAGGCTTTGTTGGGCTACTGTATAAAACCTGGAACTCAATGCTATTTCTGACATTTTTAATTGAAAAAGCTTCCTGGATGGAAGAGAAACGTCTTTAATCATGGAAACACAGTCAGGTGGATTGTTTTCTAACTTTTTTGGAATATCTATGAGCTGGATGACTGAGAAGCCGTTTCTCAATATGCGTTCTTGAGCGTTCTCGTGTGCTCGTGTACTCGTGACACGTCATCAGCCTCAGCCCGAGTACCGTTCCAATTCTCGAGAACGCCAGATCGAGAACGCATCAAATCCCCGGATGTTGTTCTCACCCCGCCCTCTTTATCGAGCATGCATCAGAGCAGATTTGTGCGTTCTTCAGACTGACCGCTTCCCCAGAATGCCCCGTGGCCGCAGCTTGATTCCAGACAGCGCTCACAGTGGTAAGTTAAACATTCCCTTTTCTGCTGCTGTTGTTCTTCAAAAGTTCAATTCAATTCAATTCAGTTTATTTATATAGCGCCAAATTCACAACACATGTCATCTCAAGGCACTTTACAGTTCACCAGATCATCCAGTCAAATTGATACAAAGTTTTCTATCTAAGGAAAACCAGTTGATTGCATCGACTCATTGACTCAAATACAATCCCTCACACTAAGCATGCTTGTAGCGACAGTGGAGAGGAAAAACTCCCTTTTAACAGGAAGAAACCTCCAGCAGAACCAGGCTCAGTGTGAGTGGCCATCTGCTGAGGCCCACTGGGGTTCAAGGAGACAGAAGCAGAGATAGAAAAAGCAGCTGTAAAAGGCGGCCCCCTCCAGGAAACACACAGCCAGGCAGACAAGCTCCGTGTCAGCTCCCATGTCAGAGGATGAAGAGAGCACGTTTTGAAATCGTTTGAGGCGATAACATTATACATTTAAGCCTCCCTGTGTGGCCTGTTTACAGAGTTAGTTCGAAAAAAAAAAAAAAAGTCAGACGTTGAACGGACCAGAGTGACCAGCAGATCTCCGAGGGTAAGCGCAGCCAGGGCTAATGTTACCCCGTCTGTAGTGCACTTCTCTCGGTCTAGTTATGTGTGAACTACCGCTCGTTCTGATGGCGTTTTTTTTAAGCTTTAGAAATTAAAAATATTGTTTTCAAAATGTTTTGTGTAGGGAATAAATAGTTTTGACTGTTATAGAAATGCTAAAGAACGTTGCATATGATGACGTCACGAGTACGCTTCTGTTCCAATACACATACGTGCTTGCGTGCTCGCGTTCTCGCCAAGAACGGACTTGACGAGAACGCTAGTTCTCGTGAATTGTGAAACAGCCAAGGCTTTGTTGGGCTGCTGTATAAAACCTAGAACTCAACGCTATTTCTGACATTTTGAATTGAAAAAGCTTCCTGGATGGGAAGAGAAACATCTTTAATCATGGAAACACAGTCAGGTGGATTGTTTTCTAACTTTTTTGGAATATGCTGGATGACTGAGAATCTTCAACTGGAATTTGGCAACAAAGAAGAACATGGCCGTGAGAAGTTGGGGTGCTGCAGCACCCTCTAGTGGCGAGAGGCAGATAAAAAAAAAATATTTAAAAATACTTTGCTCAATTTATACTTTTCTTATGAAGATTTTGGGAAATGATTTAGAATTTTTTATGTTACTACTATGTGTATTTAAATTTCAATTTAATTATTATATGGACTGATCAACAGAAGTTTACGCAAGTTACGTTGTCATGGCAACGTCAAGCAAGCTAGTGGTTGCTGAGTAAACAGGTATCCCACTTGCAGCAGCAGAATAGTAAGTTTACATCGTATAATAACAGAAACGGGGAGGAAATATGGTACAGAAACAGATTTCAGATTTTTTTGGAAAACCAGCACCAGTGAAGAAGAACACCAGTACCTCAACCATGACAATGGAGAGCAGCTGGGGTGAGGAGACTGTCCGTCTGCCTTTGATAACAGTTACACTGGCAGGCCCAGCACCTGCAACCCAACCTAGCGTGATTGGATCAGACGAGCCCTTCCACCCAACGTCCAGTTTCTAATTTCCTGCCTGGCGTTGTGATAATGAAACGTTCTTAACGTCTGTGTCACTGGACTGACACTGATCATATTTTGTATTTCGTATGTCTGAAAGCAGTCAGAAAAAAGTCAAGAAAAAGTTAAGAAAGACTCATAACTTTCCCTCCACTGACATTTTTAAAGTCAAATATTTTTCTTTCTACTTCTGCTTTGTAATCCTCTTTTGCTGTTTTTCTTTCTGAAATGCAATTTTAATGTGCAAGATAGCAGCCCTTAGGGGTGAATTTGGACACCAATGTTTTAGAAATGAGCATGATGTTCTCCAAATGTGAGAAACTCAGAGCAAATTCTTTTTGTAGTTTATTCATTTTTAAAGGTGTTAGTTGTTGCCATGTGGCCAAGATGTTCAGTAGGATGAGTTCCCAGGGCAGAGCTGCAGTTCCTCTGCTGTAATAGATTCAACCTTAACCCCTTGCTCACACTGGCTCCGGTGCGGTTACCGAGCCGACGGAGACCGCAACTCCCGCAAACCCCCTCTCACACCGCCCTTTTGACTACGGTGCGGTGCGGCTCTGGCAACAGGTCCGTAGATTTAACAGAAGTTCACTTGAGTTCACGTAACTTCACGCGATAACACGGCCCAAATAAGGATATTTGCGAGAGCTTGTTGCGGAGGGCTCCGGCACGCCGCAAGGATAGCTTTCTTGCTGAATTTTCTGCAGCGCCGGAGTGTCTCGGTAACCGCAGCCGGACAGCTCAGCAGCCGGTGAGAGAGGTTTACGTCTTTTTAATGACTTGGAATCACTGCGGCGCCGCACCCACCGCACCGCAACGGTAAGACCGGAGTCGATGTGAGCCTGGGGTGAACCTCTATTCCATAGTGAAAGTGTGAGGAGAAACAAGACTCTCTTGTTTTTACTTTGGTTTGTTTTTATATAAGAAAAAGAATCTGGCGCTGTCCTTATTTTTTATGTAATTTTTATGCTGGAGTTCTTTCCAGATGGTGTAGAATCTATAGCAGGTGGTTCTAAGCATCCATACATCAGATGGTTTCTTAAAGGGGTCATGATTCTATAGGGCTTAAAGGTCTCTCAATAGGGTGTGTAACATGGGTTGGGATGAAAATGGCATAATTGCTGTTCTATGAGAATCCGTGTATCATTCGTTCTTTCTATTTTCAATTGTCAATCAAAAAACAAAAAATAAAAAATTGACTGGTTATTTTGTTTTTTGTTTTTTATGGTTAAACCAAAAACGAAAAAAGGATTTGTTTTTCATATATCAATTCTAAGCTCAGATCTAGAATACGAAATGGAAAAACGGACAGCAACGCAGAGTTTGATTTTAATATTTAATCGGTACAGTTTACGTGACCCGGAAGTTTGGTGGAGCTTTAGCTAAAAAAAACAATTGGCTTACCCCCATAGATATCCATAATAAAGGCTTTATTATGGATATCTATGCTTACCCCCACCACGTTCGATCAAGCTGCACCAGATAAGGCAGTCGGACCTATCAGCCATGGACAGTTACGGTCGAGGATCCAAGCGTGTGACTCTTAAGGAGGAGGACATGACAACGGAGAAAATCAGCAGGATTTTCCAGGTATAACTTTTTTCTTGAAACTTTTCTGTGCACTGTACTTTTAACTAGCAACAACAAACAGCTTCTCGATCAACATAGTGTGTGGTTCTAGCGTCGCCATGGTAGCTACTTCATTACCCCAACTGCTGCGCAAAGAGCTATTTCCGGGTCACGTAAACTGTACTGATTAAATATTAAAAACAAATTCTGCGTTGCTGTCCGTTTTTCCATTTCGTATTCTTGATCTGAGCTTAAAATTGATATATGAAAAACAAATCCTTTTTTCGTTTTTGGTTTAACCATAAAGAACAAAAAACAAAATAACCAGTCATTTTTTTATTTTTTGTTTTTTGATTGACAATTGAAAATAGAAAGAACGAATGATACACGGATTTATGAGCCCTAATGCAAGCCTGGTTAAAAGGCCCAGAAACGACGGGTTTTCTTCCTTTTATGGTATAATCATGAATATTTGGATGAGCTGTGTGCTGATTGGTTGGTTTACAACGAGGGAAGCTGCTGAGCAAAGACGCGTCACAGCCTTACCGTGCGTGATAGTAAGGCAGGCATTGTATTGCCTGCACGCTCTCACTTGCATTAAAAAAACACCACCTCGTATACTATCTCGAGATGGATGGAACTTGGCTGGTCCTTGGTTGGTCTTTGTCTGGTCCTTTGTTGGTCCTTGGCTGGTTCTTGTCTGGTCCTTGGTTGGTCTTTGTCTGGTCCTTTGTTGGTCCTTGGCTGGTTCTTGTCTGGTCCTTGGTTGGTCCTTGGCTGGTCCTTGGTTGGTCCTTGGTTGGTCCTTGGCTGGTCCTTGGTTGGTCATTGGCTGGTCCTTGGTTGGTCCTTGTCTGGTCCTTGGTTGATCCTTGGTTGGTCCTTGGTTGGTCCTTGGCTGGTCCTTGTCTGGTCCTTGGTTGGTCCTTGTCTGGTCCTTGGTTGATCCTTGGTTGGTCCTTCTCTGGTCCTTGGTTGGTCCTTGGCTGGTCCTTGGTTGGTTCTTGATTGGTCCTTGGCTGGTCCTTGATTGGTCCTTGGCTGGTCCTTGGTTGGTCCTTGACTGGTCCTTGGTTGGTCCTTGGCTGGTCCTTGGTTGGTCATTGGCTGGTCCTTGGTTGGTCCTTGGCTGGTCCTTGTCTGGTCCTTGGTTGGTCCTTGTCTGGTCCTTGGTTGATCCTTGGTTGGTCCTTGGTTGGTCCTTGGCTGGTCCTTGTCTGGTCCTTGGTTGGTCCTTGTCTGGTCCTTGGTTGATCCTTGGTTGGTCCTTGTCTGGTCCTTGGTTGGTCCTTGGCTGGTTCTTGATTGGTCCTTGGCTGGTCCTTGGTTGGTCCTTGGCTGGTCCTTGTCTGGTCCTTGGTTGGTCCTTGTCTGGTCCTTGGTTGATCCTTGGTTGGTCCTTGGTTGGTCTTTGGCTGGTCCTTGTCTGGTCCTTGTCTGGTCCTTGGTTGATCCTTGGTTGGTCCTTGTCTGGTCCTTGGTTGGTCCTTGGCTGGTCTTTGGTTGGTCCTTGGCTGGTTCTTGATTGGTCCTTGGCTGGTCCTTGTCTGGTCCTTGGTTGGTCCTTGCCTGGTCCTTGGTTGATCCTTGGTTGGTCCTTGTCTGGTCCTTGTCTGGTCCTTGGTTGATCCTTGTCTGGTCCTTGTCTGGTCCTTGGTTGGTCCTTGGCTGGTCTTTGGTTGGTCCTTGGCTGGTTCTTGATTGGTCCTTGGCTGGTCCTTGTCTGGTCCTTGGTTGGTCCTTGTCTGGTCCTTGGTTGATCCTTGGTTGGTCCTTGGCTGGTCCTTGTCTGGTCCTTGGTTGGTCCTTGTCTGGTCCTTGGTTGATCCTTGGTTGGTCCTTGTCTGGTCCTTGGTTGGTCCTTGGCTGGTTCTTGATTGGTCCTTGGCTGGTCCTTGATTGGTCCTTGGCTGGTCCTTGGTTGGTCCTTGACTGGTCCTTGGTTGGTCCTTGGCTGGTCCATGGTTGGTCATTGGCTGGTCCTTGGTTGGTCCTTGGCTGGTCCTTGTCTGGTCCTTGGTTGGTCCTTGTCTGGTCCTTGGTTGATCCTTGGTTGGTCCTTGGTTGGTCCTTGGCTGGTCCTTGTCTGGTCCTTGGTTGGTCCTTGTCTGGTCCTTGGTTGATCCTTGGTTGGTCCTTGTCTGGTCCTTGGTTGGTCGTTGGCTGGTTCTTGATTGGTCCTTGGCTGGTCCTTGGTTGGTCCTTGGCTGGTCCTTGTCTGGTCCTTGGTTGGTCCTTGTCTGGTCCTTGGTTGATCCTTGGTTGGTCCTTGGTTGGTCTTTGGCTGGTCCTTGTCTGGTCCTTGGTTGGTCCTTGTCTGGTCCTTGGTTGATCCTTGGTTGGTCCTTGTCTGGTCCTTGGTTGGTCCTTGGCTGGTCTTTGGTTGGTCCTTGGCTGGTTCTTGATTGGTCCTTGGCTGGTCCTTGTCTGGTCCTTGTCTGGTCCTTGGTTGATCCTTGGTTGGTCCTTGTCTGGTCCTTGGTTGGTCCTTGTCTGGTCCTTGTCTGGTCCTTGGTTGATCCTTGGTTGGTCCTTGTCTGGTCCTTGGTTGGTCCTTGGCTGGTCTTTGGTTGGCCCTTGGCTGGTCCTTGGTTGGTCCTTGTCTGGTCCTTGGTTGATCCTTGGTTGGTCCTTGTCTGGTCCTTGGTTGGTCCTTGGCTGGTCTTTGGTTGGTCCTTGGCTGGTCCTTGGTTGGTCCTTGGCTGGTCCTTGGTTGGTCCTTGGCTGGTCCTTGGTTGGTCCTTGGCTGGTCTTTGGTTGGTCCTTGGCTGGTTCTTGATTGGTCCTTGGCTGGTCCTTGGTTGGTCCTTGGCTGGTCCTTGGTTGGTCCTTGACTGGTCCTTGGTTGGTCCTTGGCTGGTCCTTGGTTGGTCATTGGCTGGTCCTTGATTGGTCCTTGGCTGGTTCTTGGCTGGTCCTTGGCTGGTCCTTGGTTGGTCCTTGGCTGGTCCTTGGCTGGTTCTTGGCTGGTTCTTGGCTGGTCCTTGGCTGGTCCTTGTCTGGTCCTTGGCTGGTCCTTGGCTGGTCCTTGGCTGGTCCTTGGCTGGTTCTTGGCTGGTTCTTGGCTGGTCCTTGGCTGGTCCTTGTCTGATCCTTGGCCAGGGGCGTTGCTAGGCACAAAGCTTTACTGGGGCACTGGCCCCCTACCGCATATGCCCCTCCTGCCATACAGAAATATAGACAAGCACACTGCCCCACCCTGATAAATTCCTACCAAAATTTCCAGTTGAGATATTAATGAGTGTAAGAGCATATTTGTTTTAACAAACATGAACATTTTCCACGTTGCAGCTATAAAAAATTAAACATAACCAACTTTAAAAATAAAAAATTTCCTTATACACTTTCTGAAGTAATCATTAATTTCTAGGTTTCAGAGTTTTAGCTCAGGGGAAAGTTTAACTCAACCTGAACAAAGTTTTTCTTTTATTTTTTGAGCATTAAAGTGTACCTCCTATTTTTCATTTTTGCAAAGCGGTCAATCACTAGACTGTGACTCAGCTTAGAAAGTTCTTCCTTTTCAACTGATAAAATAGCAAGATGATGGAGCCTGTCTTGTCCCATTGTGCACCTCAGCCAAGTGTGGATCCTTCTCAACACACTGAATGACCTTTCACAACTCCAGCTGATGATTGTGATTGTGAGGGAGATCTGGATGACCTGCGTTAGTGTGGGGAACATGGTATTATCAAGCAAGTTGAAAACACACTGCATATCCTTGATGACAAGGCTTTCTTTTTTAACCATAAAAAGCTTTCAAACCATTTTTAATTAAATGAACGTTTTTTTTACTCCAAATTTGTCCTGGGGATAGTGGGACAACTTCACTTGTTTAGGACCACCATGCTTTCCCCCTAAGTCACTAAAGTCCCCTTCTTGTTTGTGGAAGCTGGTTGTTGCTCCCTCATCACCTTCATGGTCCTGTCTCTCTCCTGTCTCTTGCCTGTCAGTCTCGCCTCCTCCTCCCTTTCCTACTCCAGCACCTGCATTCTCATTCTCTATAGCAAACATTAAAAAATGTAAATTTATAATTATGTAAATATCTATCATATTGCTTATAACATTTTAATGTAACTAGTTTGCTTAAATCACTAATTCATCACGGTACCTTACCTCCCTCTCTCATCTTGTTTTACTGCTTCCCTGTCTCTGCTTCGTCTGAGGAATTTCCTGATATCCATCTACAAACCAATGCAGTAATTTTCAGTTAGTAGCCTATAAATCCTGTGGTTTCACTGGGAAAGTAATAAAATTGACAGGTAAGAAACGTCACCAGAACTAAAAATACGTCGCAGCCGCACAGTGTCCCATCCGACTCAGCTGAGAGCAGCGCGTTAATTTACCTGCAGTTCATGCAGTGACATGCGCTGACGTGGGGGCGCTAATACATCCTCAATTTGGAGTTAACAGCACACTTGCTACGCATTTGAGTAGAAATATACGTCTCCTCCCGTTGGAATTATCTAAATTGATGCATTAAAAAATGTATCACTGTTGCATGAGATTTATACTGGGGCACAGCTCATTTATACTGGGGCACATGCCCCAGTAAATGGGGTCTGGCGACGCCGATGTCCTTGGCTGGTCCTTGGTTGGTCATTGGCTGGTCCTTGATTGGTCCTTGGCTGGTTCTTGGCTGGTCCTTGGCTGGTCCTTGGCTGGTCCTTGGCTGGTCCTTGGTTGGTCCTTGGCTGGTCCTTGGCTGGTTCTTGGCTGGTCCTTGGCTGGTCCTTGGCTGGTCCTTGGTTGGTCCTTGGCTGGTCCTTGGCTGGTCCTTGGTTGGTCCTTGGTTGGTCCTTGGCTGGTCCTTGGCTGGTCCTTGGTTGGTCCTTGGCTGGTCCTTGGTTGGTCCTTGGCTGGTCCTTGGCTGGTCCTTGGTTGGTCCTTGGTTGGTCCTTGGCTGGTCCTTGGCTGGTCCTTGGTTGGTCCTTGGCTGGTCCTTGGCTGGTTCTTGGCTGGTCCTTGGCTGGTCCTTGGTTGGTCCTTGGCTGGTCCTTGGCTGGTTCTTGGCTGGTCCTTGGCTGGTCCTTGGCTGGTCCTTGGTTGGTCCTTGGCTGGTCCTTGGCTGGTCCTTGGTTGGTCCTTGGCTGGTCCTTGGCTGGTCCTTGGTTGGTCCTTGGCTGGTCCTTGGCTGGTTCTTGGCTGGTTCTTGGCTGGTCCTTGGCTGGTCCTTGTCTGATCCTTGGTTGGTCCTTGGCTGGTTCTTGATTGGTCCTTGGCTGGTCCTTGGCTGGTCCTTGATTGGTCCTTGGCTGGTCCTTGGTTGGTCCTTGACTGGTCCTTGGTTGGTCCTTGACTGGTCCTTGGTTGGTCCTTGGCTGGTCCTTGTTTGGTCCTTGACTGGTCCTTGGTTGGTCCTTGGCTGGTCCTTGGTTGGTCCTTGGCTGGTTCTTGGCTGGTTCTTGGCTGGTCGTTGGCTGGTCCTTGTCTGATCCTTGGCTGGTCCTTGGCTGGTCTCCTACAATTCCTTTTTAAACATAAATCTTTGTGCTAAAATATTATTTTTGTCATAATTTGTGGACATAAAGGTCTAAAGAGAAGCTTCATCTCCTGGTCAGACCCTGTAATTCAGTGAAAGGGTGGAGTCAGAGTAAAAAAAATATGCAAGAGGGGGGTCACTGCAGAGGCCGCAAGTTGAAGGGGATTTTTCTGGGAGTTGCAGGGAAGTGGTCTGCCATTTGGCTGGCGTTTGACTGGGAAGGGCCATTTTCAATGGCTGCTCCTTTGTGTGAAAAGGACAAAGTTTGTTTTAAGGAACAGCCTGCTAAAGGAGCAAAAATATTTGAGTGTTTGCAATCATTATATCTGAGCTGTCTAATATTTTTTTCATCCTGTGTAAATTTTAGAAAATACATAATAAATTTGGACTGGCATCTAATTATTTTAGTTAAGATGTTACTGCAGCTCCAACCTGTTAAAAAAGTGCATCAAACCCCGGTGTAACTGAATGATCTGAACTTTGTACAACAGAAATATATTTTGTCCTGACTGTGGAAGCTTTACTACACTCATTTGACTCGGTACAAAACAGATTTATTTATTTCACCATTATTTCCTAATTCATGGAAAGTCTGGTTCAGGGTCTGAACCTGAAAACAAAAAGGATCAATTTGGGTGAGTTCAAACCAACCTCTGCTCACAGGGACCGTCAGTCTGGTGCACTGTCCTCTCACCATTATCGACCAGCAGCAGGGGTTGTTTATCTCCTGCCATGCACCATGCTCTCCTCTCTGGCAGCTCGGCTGCTCTGGCACAGCTTCACAGCCTCACTCTTGGAAAGAGCCCCACCATCCCAGCACTCCTGGGCTGTGCTGAACTTTTGACCCCCTCCGTCTTGAAGACATGTGTCACCGCCATGTAATCCCCTAATCCTTTTCCACTTCAAATTTATCATAATAAAGAAAATTCCTGCTGCTGGCAGACAGGTACAGCCTTGATCCTGCTTCCGTTGTAAAGACATTCAAGCGTCTCTCAGAAAGAAGAGAGAATTTCAGCTTAAGGCACACAGAAGCAGGCTCAATAGTTAGCATCTCCACTCACCATCTGTTGTATCTGCTTCATATTGTCTGTGTGTAAAGTAAGCCCGTTTCAGCATGTAAAGCTGAACGCACCAGAGCGAGTGACCGGCTAATCCCCTTAACACATGGTGCGGTGCCGGATCCAGCTTTAATTGATTCCCAAAAAACGATGGGCTAAATCTGCATGGGAAAGTGAAAGGTTTGAGCTCCTGTACAGGCTAAAAAGCAGCAGCGGCTCCACTTTCCAGGTGCTGCACGTTTCAATACGTAATCAGAAGATGGGATCGTGCCTCCGCTGCACTGAGCAGAAATTTGTTCCCATGCATCACATCATCGGCTGCTTTCCAAGCTGCCAATATTCTCAACTTGTGACTTTCAGAACGAAGTGATGTTTGACTTTCTCCCCCTCCTTCCTCCAGCTCCCATCATATATTTATAGAATGTTTTTTTGCAGGGATGGGCAGGCAGAAAAGGAGATTATGATGATTCCTGTGAGGACTGTCCTCTCAGCCAAACTCCCTCCTCCTCTCCTTCCTTTTGCACCCACACATCCCTCCTGGCTGTCAAAACTCCTCTCCTCGACATCTCAATTTGTAAACATCTGAAAACATTTCAGTCTCATGCTGCGACATTCTCTCAGTAGATGCAACCAGATGCTACAAATGAAAGTGGCTAACAAATGTGCGCGCTCCGCCTTGATGTTTCCGTGCACACAGACAGTAGGTCTATACATCTATTTGAGGGAATGTTTGTGTCTCTTTATGCTCTTTTGTTCTTGGCATTAATAGCAACTGATTGCAGGGAAGTTTTTAGATCTTTTCTCATGCTGGGATTTATCAGTTACATGAAAGTATCTGCTGTGACATACTGCAGCGCTCATTCTGACCCAGTTACCATCTGAGGCTCTGAGTCTGGGATCTGCCTCATGTAACATCCATGCAGTGAGGGAGGAAACTTCTCCTCATCACTTCCTGTATGTCAGAAATCAAATGTTGTGTTTCTTTTTCTTAAACAAATTCACACTTTTGTATCATGAATCATTTATCCTTTAAAGAAAAAATAAGATAGACTGTATTTATGTAACCAGTCAGGATGTTTCCACAAGGTGGGCCTTTGGAATGTGTAAGGAAGAACGGTTATGTTTAAAATGTGAAAACTGAGTCTGGGGGCGGCCATTTTTGCCCAAATACAGTAACCCCTCCCTCCTGCCATCTTCCAGCAGTGACGTCACGCTTTACAAGCTAAATCAATGGGAACTACTAGACACATCTGCAACCAACAACAATTATTGAAGATTTCCAGAGGACTTCACCATTGAAATTCACCAGAGCTATAGTGAAACTGACAATGCCCACGTGCATGGCAGCTGGATGCTGGAATAGATTGGGTGAAAGGGAAAAATAAAATTAGTTATTCCACCTTTCTGATTCCTGATCCTCCACGGACGGGTTGGTCGTTGGATCGCCAACTTGAAGAGGGAGGATTTGCCATCGAACTTCTGGCCAGAGAAAAAACCCGTAATATGTAGCCAACATTTGGAAGAAGAATGTTTTCAAGATGACTTGGATAATAGCGCGTTGTGACAAACACCAGATACAGCACTGGGACTTGATCAACAGCCGATACCGCACCGTGACGTCACTAACCAGTAGGTGGCAGTAGTGTTCTTTGACAAACATGGATGCCTCCAGTAAAGCACATTCACATGAAAATTACTCTGAATTAAAAACACTGATCATTTATTGAACAGGGTGGAATAATTTCATATTTAAAGAACTTTCAGAATTTTGAATTCTAAATATGACTGGGCCCGAAATTTTTTTTTAAAAATCTGTTTCTTACCTATTAACATCTCTTATAACACCCAGCAAGTTTTTAGACAGTTCTACACCGACCTTCCCCTCTTGATCTCATGCTTTCTACCTTAGCTCTTTAGATTCATTATGTCTAACTGCACGTTCACACAGCAGGCCTTAATGCTCAATTCCGATTTTTTTGTGAAATACGTTTTTGTTTCTGCATTCTCGTTCACATTTTCAAACATATCTAACCTGTATGTGATCTGTGGCCTGTCTAAACTGCATTCATGCAGCATGTACTGTAGAGTACGCATGGCGTGCACTGTGTTTAGGAAGTAAACATGGATGGTAGTGCTGGAGAGCATCTATCGGTCTTTCCCAACCTTCAAAACGCAAACTTTTCAAGATGGTCAAAATAACAACTGCTCTCCGAATTATCATCCACCATGGTTGTTGTTTTTCCCAACGCTTCTGCATAGAGGCAGAATAGTGACCTTTGTTGAGTATTAATGACGTTCAGCTCGGATGAATGCGACCTGGCCGTTAAGATGCAGGTCGCATCTGAAAAGATCAGATCAGAATGGATTCAGGACAACATATCCAAGTGGCCTGGATCGCTTTGGAACAAATCAGATCTATGTTGTTCAGACTGTCATGAAAAGATCAGACACAAGTCGCATATAGCCAAAAAAATCAGATTCAGGTAACTTCAGGTTGCTGTGTGAACGAAGTCTCACTTTCAAAACTGCTGCAAGATTTTTTTTAACAAAAAAATCCAAAATCGTTTTCATTAAAGTTGTCACAAGCTGAAAGTTTTTAAAAGCACGGATGCTGATCGGTATTTTACTGCTGGCTGGGTTAATAACCCACAAATATGGTAACCCTAAAAAAGATGTTCTTATGTAAAGAGAAGGTAAGCTGTGTTCTGCTGATCGTAACGCTTACTTTATATAAAAAGCTAAACACAACTACAATGTCTTTAGATCTTAATCAAGTAGGCAGCAGCAATAAGGTAGCTCTCATGACTGGTTTTGAAAATCATCTGATAGGAAACATACGCTGCAGACAGCTTGCATCTCTGACCATGTTCATTCTCTATTGGTCAGCAATAAAAAGGAATATTTAGGTCACCGCCTTAATTGTCACATCCGACAACACAACATATGGACTTCATCTTTGAGGCACAGGGTGCTGAGTAGGTACTCAATATGGACTTATGTGCAAATAAGGAGGCAAAAGTCTTTAAAATTAATCTTTAAAAGCTGCTATGCTCAATAAAGTTTAGCGGGTCTTAACTTTTTTTCTTTGTAACAACTCAGTTTACCCAGCAATTGCACTGAAATGCGCTGGACACAACCCTAGTTAGGGAGCCCAGATGTATCAGCCTAAATTTCCGCATAGCGGGGACAAGGTGTGGCGGTCGCTACAATGAAAAACTGGTTTGGAGAAACAAACAAAATTCAAATTAACTTTCTTAATTTTGTAACTAAGTTTTTGTACTCGCTTCAGGTGACTATAGAACTGAAAAAGGAGATGGAAACACATTTCTTAAGTTTTGATGTAGTCAACATTTACCTAATTAGACTGATCCTCTGCTGCTGTCATGAATTCAAACATTAAAATATTTCTGTCTCGACTTCTTCAGCTGGCATGTAACATCTCTAAATCAAGCTGAAAGGATAAGGTTAGTGCAACTGGCCAATTGAAACACAATCTTTGGTCCACGCTTGTTTAGTGCCTCTTCTTCCTGCTTATCATAGTCAAGCGTGATGTCATTGTATGATGATGATAAACCCTGCATCGCCTGGGTAATTCACTCCAGCGGACAGAAACAAATTTAAATGGCTTTTTTTTATTTTTAAAGTTTGCTCAAAGTTTGTCTGACATTTAGATGGAAATATGACAACTCGCTAAAAGGTTGTTAGTGCATGAAGCTCTCCGCATCTTGCTAAGACCATATTTAACTGCTTAATGGTCGTCACAGTTCAGTTCAGTCTAGTTTAAAGAATAATACCAATAATAAATAATTAAACTTTATTAAACTCAGAGAACATTAAATGCATCTCATATCAGTGGCGGCTGGTGGAGTTTTCTCCAGCTATATATACCAAAAAACAATAAAATATATATAAAGTTATTACACTATTATATTTATATAAATGCCAATAACAAAATACACTATAAAAACACTTTATTAAAATAATCAAACAAACATAATTTCATGTACAGGTTTACTTTTTGTACACAAATTTTGCACTTCTGAGGCTTTGTGAAGGCAAATCTGTGTTTTGTATGGTCAAATATTGTGTCACAAACCTAAAAATATAATGTAGCAGTTTAATAATAGAGAAGCTATTAGTCAGCGTTATATATGTTTAATATTTAAAAACTATTAATTTTCCAATAATGTGTCTATTTAAGAGCAACGATGCAAGTTTTCTAAAAGCAGTCTTTGTCTTTATCCATGCTGGGTCAGATCCTGATGTTTAAAAAAAGAAGGCAGGAAAGCAGAATAAAGCTTTAGCCTCGCTGCATGCTGTTAGCCAAGCCTTGTAACTAAACCAGGTCCTGGAAAAAGACATTTCTTGCACCACTTCTCCCTGTCTCTCTGTATTTTTCTCTCTCCAATGCATCTCAAACTACAGTGAAAACCTGTCAATCACCCGGAAAACTTCCCAGTCAAACGGCAGCCGAATGGCAACCAACATCCCTGCAACTCCCAGAAAAAATCCCCTCCAACTTCCAGCATCTGGAGTGACCCCCTCTAGCATATTCTTTTAGTCTGACTCCACCCTTTCACTGAACTACAGGGAGATTATGCTTCTCTTTAGATCTTAATGTCCACAAATCATGACAGAAAAAATATTTTTGTACAAAGATTGATTTAAAAAAAGGAATTGTGGGAGACCAGTCAAGGACCAGCCAAGGACCAGCCAAGGACCAGTCAAGGACCAGCCAAGGACCAGCCAAGGACCAGCCAAGGACCAGTCAAGGACCAGCCAAGGACCAGCCAAGGACCAGTCAAGGACCAGCCAAGGACCAGTCAAGGACCAGCCATGGACCAGTCAAGGACCAGCCAAGGACCAGTCAAGGACCAGCCATGGACCAGTCAAGGACCAGCCAAGGACCAGCCAAGGACCAGTCAAGGACCAGCCATGGACCCATCAAGGAAAGTGGGGAAATTATGAACGGCTACTTCTGTATATATCAATAAATTTCAAAATATTTTAGATATTGATCTAAAATTAAATGACAAAAAAAATGTCTTAATCAGGATCCCTCTATTGGCCAGCCACCACTGATTCATATAGTAATAAGAGTTCCAGCAGCTGCAAAATAAAGAGTTGTTCATGTATGAATAAAATTGAATCCAAAACACTGTTGATTTAAAGGAAACTAAAATATAAAAGAGAGGGTAACACTTATTAAAATAAATCCATGCTGTGCAGAAAAAAGTCTATCAAAAATAGATATAAAAAGGTCTAAATATTTTATCAGAAGGCAATTTGGAATAAAATCCCTTATTAGCAGCTGATGATATGCAGTAATGTTAATAACCCATTAGCGGTAAGTCATGCATAAAGGTTTGTTTTTTCTATACTGAGGGTTAATATAAATTTATTCCTCTGTCTGTTTCGCAGGATAGACTTTAATCCTGCTTTCATTCAGTTATTTGCACCGTGTGGCTCAGAAAAAGCAGCTGATCTTGGCATTTGCTAACTCTTTCTGTCGATGCTTTATCCAAAATATTCCAGACCCCAGCAGCCTCTGATGTGTTTCACTTCTGCTAAAGTGCTTCTTGAGATGTTTGCTCCTTGAAGAGGAGATATGAAAGAACAATTTCATCAAATGTTACCTTTGTAGAAAGTGACTAATCTTTTTAATCCCCCTGTCAGATCGCCCTTTAAATAGAGTGACAAATATATTGGGTGGATTAAGTGGTAGAAAAGGGCAGCCTCCTCTCCTCAGAATAAACATTGTATAAGTGCAGGGAGCATCAAAGCTGGAGTGCGCTGATAAAACCGGCTGTCCTTGGCCTGAACCGACGTCGCTGTGGATTTCTGAAGGCTGCATGTTCCTGCTCGGCTCGCAATCTTTGAGCAATTCTTAATAATTCAGTTTGTGGGAAAGATGAAGTCCCTTTGGCATCCGAGCAGCACTGTAAAATGATGAAAAAGTTGGAAATACATTGAAAACAGCATAGAGCTAAAACTATTTTTTTTCAACCCATTTGTACTGCAAACTTATGAATGCAGTGTCTTTGTTTGCTGACTCTAAGTAGCCTGATTTCATTTGTTGAATCTGACTGATGCGTAGCAATAGAAGTTTTTTCAGCATGACAAATAGGATGACAATAAATGATTGAAACATTTTTACACCTGTAATAAATTATAGATTTAACATATGCTTCAACAGTCTTGTCTGACCGGAGACATCTGACCCCATTTTTTTTGGAAGAAATGAATACATCTTTTATTTCTAGATAAGTCTTGGAGCGTTACGCACCAAGTTTCCTGGAGATCTCTTCTCTGCTGCTATTTTAAAAGAAAATATTTTCCTCTAAATATGTCTTTTTGATTAATTGTGATTTATGTGGGTGGGTCCAGCCATTAACAGAGACATTTCACTGGACAACAAACTAGTTAAACACTTTGATCAGCTTTATTGTATCCAGTCTCCATTCTAGGTCAAGCTCCTTTCACACCTTGCGATTTAGACCAGCGTCTGCCTGACGTGCGGAAAATCTGGTAAAGACGCTGGCATACGTTGGATAAGATATGCGTACGTTTTTTATAAGTTATGAGCACGCCAAAGTATGCTGAAGCACGCTAACAGACTGCGACATACGGCGAATACGTCAAGAAGTTTTGACCATGTTCTAAATTTCTCAACAGGTTTGAAAGGTTTGAGGCACTAAACAGCCTCCAGCAGAAAGCTGTTCCACATCGGAGGGAGGAGGCACTCGACCTAGACGTAGCTGAAGTGAGGAAGACTCTGAGGAGAATCAACCCAAGGAAGGCCCCAGGGCCTGATAACATACCTGGACAGGTGTTCAAGGAGTGTGCAGATCAGCTGGCTGGTGTCCTTACAGACATCTTTAACACCTCGCTGGACCAATCCATTGTGCCAGCATTCTTCAAGTCTGCCACCATCATTCAGGTTCCAAAGAAGCCTCAGGTCAACTCATTCTATGACTATCGGCCTGTCGCACTGAATCCAATCATGATGAAGTGCGTAGTATGAAATTGTTTATATCAATCTGATCCTATAGTCACTCAACTACAGATGGAGTAATGTAACTAAAGTAATTTCTCTCTGGGATTATTAAAGTATTTCTGCTTCCTGATTGATGGGACAGGTGTTGTGAATGAAACGGTGTCCAGCTTGAAAGAGCTCCTGTGTGTCGCTGAATGTGTGCATTGATGACTGAAAGACATCTTCTGCCTCCATTTATCTGTTTACTACAGTCTGTTGAATTTATGTTAATGTGGATTTAAAGACATTTCAATTAATGGAAACAATTGCAGGGGGAAACAAAAAGTCTAATCAACCAAAACTTTCCCGACCCCCATTCATTACCCCCATGGACCCCCTAGGGTTCATGGACACCATGTTGAAGACCTCAGGTCTACAGTAACCCCCCAACATTTGACCCGTTCCAGTTCGCCTTCCATGAACTGGAAACCGCTCAACTGAGGACGCCATCTCCACCTGAGCCTGGCACACCTGGACATAAGAACACCCATGTGTGGATGCTGTTCCTGGACTTCAGCTCAGTCCACATTATTGTTCTTGGAAACATTCAGGTAGTTCTGAGTCACCTATCTGGCGTCAGGTTTTCCTGGAATTTAGGGTTCAGTTGTCCATTTACAGTAGGTAGATTTCAAAGCTGTTATGATCTTCCTCTTCAAAAGAAAGAGTAAATAACTGGAACTGGATCCACTCATGAAGATTGCTTTTTTTAAAAATCACAATTGCACAGGTCTGTATTGTATTGTGATGGCAGAGTTGTGATGCATGCTGGGAGGTGTAGTGACAGTATGTGTATTTCTTGTCAGATCCAGCATACCTCTCATTATCAATGCCCAGTCAGATCCCACCTGGGATACAGAAGACTCAACAAAGCAAATAGTTTTCAATATATCACATTACTAGAAAACAATTGAATATAACATAGTTGTCCTGCAAACCATAAGTTTAAGATTTAAAGGAATTGGCACATTTATTTTGTGAAAGGGCAATTCGAGGTCTTCATTGTTTGATTGTTGTCTTAACATAGGTAAGAGCTTGATCCTTCAAGTGAATATTTTTTTTTTTCCAGGTACAGCAGAAATGCAACTCATTTGTGATTGCTATTAGGATTAGTGAATAAAACTGAGCCCCTCCCCAGATTCCAGTGACATAAACGGGGCAGATGGACCAGTTTTCTAAGGTGAGACAATCAGTAGGAAAGTTCAAAACATTTATTAAAATAAAAACACCTGCATTGACTGCTTGGAGGGGGGCGGGGCACCGCCTGATCACTGACACTCTGGAGGGAGAAACACAGGTAATTGACGAAGATCATCTGACAGGAGATGATTATCGGGGTGAGTCACTAACCTGGTTAAACAGTTCAGTCCATCCTCTCAATCATAGGTAGGATCAGACGATGCACTGCCAACGAGATGCTGCTCTGGGCCGCCCAGATGTCAGGACTCCTATCCAGGGCAGGGATTCAGATCAGACTGGAGTAGTGCTGGAATCCAGGAGTCCGCAGTCTGGTTAGTGGTTCCGGTCACAGGAATGGACAGCTCCATGTTCCAGGGACCCACAGAGCATAAAGGCAGGTTCAGAGTCAGACAGGTCCAGAAGTGTGCCCAGACAGACACTCACAGATTCAGACAGTCAGAATCCAGTAGTTGTCCAAGGATGTTCAGGCGAACAGATCAGACAGGACCAGTGGATGAAAAGGGAACGGAATCAGGAAATCAGAATCACTAGGAAATGCTGAAATGCTCTCACCACTGGTTAGAGGATAAACTCGCCTGACGACACTGGCTTGAGAATTATCTCCTAACTGGAACGGGGACATGAACCTTGAAATAAACAAAGCAGAACCTAAAGACTTGAAATCGGAACAAAACAATGATCTGCCCTGATAGCTGGAACTGAGCCCAATGTTAAGGAGCACCAGCAGGTGGATGAGAAAAGTGACAATTAGGAGCTGGACAGAATTAAGCAGGTGAAAGACATGAATAATTAAGGTGAGCTATGAGGGCAGATCATGACATCCAGATCTGGATCAAAATTATTTCTTTGTCTTTTGAAATCCACTGTTTCTTATCCAAAAACTTTGATAAGATCATTTCAGTGTCTAAGGCCTGTAGAAATTATAATTTTCCATCAAAATGTTTACATTTTGTCACTCCTGCACTTTCAGAAATGCAAATATCTTAAGAGCAGTACTGGATGAAATTTCATTTTGTATACACTCTGTGTGTACAAAATGATAATACAGTCAAATTTGGGTAGAGAAATATAAAGATGTAGTGGCACCGGTGTGTCACAAACTGCTGAATCTACCCTGACTGCAGTTGGTCTCCAAAGCTTTTTATTCAGTCAGGCCGCAAAGTGCAGTCAGGTTATAGTATTACTGGCAAAAAGTCTTTAGATAGTTGTCAGTAGGAGGAGTAATATGTAGACTGAAAAGTAGTTTTCATGAAATAGAATGCTAACATCAGATAAATATGAAAAGATTAATTATTATAGTAAGAGAAATATATATTTGGTATTCTGAGTTAGTTTATTCTTTTTTATTGCATTTATTTCTACAATGAAATTAACCATCGTATCTGTCTAACAGAGAAAAACATATTAAGGGGTAGGGTTTGAGCATAGAGCTAGGAATCCTGAGGTTGTGAGTTTGAGCCCCACTCCCACAGACTGCCACACTGGGTCCCTAAGCAAAGACACTTAACCCCTGATTGCTCCCCGGGTGCCAGACAATGGCAGCCCACTGCTCCCTTAGGGGATGGGTTAGATGCAGAGAGTAAATTTCGTTGCTCTGTACTTGTGGCAGTGGAATGACAATAAAAAGCTGGAAAAGAAAAAAAAACAACAACAAAATATCTGAATCAAAATTAGAAATAAACACAATAATGGGAAGTTATACATTGAGTTATATGCCACTGAGTTGACTTTGCTGGAAACCCAGAAGGGAAGTGTTGCTTCTTGTTTATAATTTCAGGAGAGGTTGAAGCCAACTCATCTTTACAGAAATGTTTCCAATACCTGCAACTTGGTACCTCAATAATTCAGTTTCCTTACAGTTTATCTGTAGCTCTCAGACCTGGAGACTGGCAACGCCATCCCAAGACTTTAAAGAGTTTCTTTTCTCTGGATCATCCTCACCCCACCTGGCAGCTTCTTGGGTGAAGATGCAGAACATGTGCTTCTTTTACTTTCGCTCCATTAATAAATACTCTGTCAACAGCCTTGATAAGTCTAACCCAGCTGATGCTGCTCTATCCCATTAATAATGAATAGATCTACTGCAGGTGATTTACATAGGTAGATTCCTCCCTTTAAAATTAAAAGATGAGAGTAGAAAGATGAGGTTCTAAGCCATAGAATTATTATATTTTTGAATACAAAAAGTAAATGTTTCAATACATGGATCAATACAATGCATGGATTTTTTTGCTGTTTTCGGTCCGATTCTCCAGTTTGTTTTTTTTCGATCTTTCAGCCTCATTATGTGACCTGTGTCATGTAATATAAAGGCAGTAACGAGGGGGCGATCTGACTCTTGCGACCACCTCCCGATCAAGAATCACAAGGTTGGGAGAAAATCAAACATGTTTGAAATTCAGTCGACCCTCCTGAGTTGTTCGTGGACAGATCCTGCTGTTGAAGCAGAGCTACAAGCTAATTTACCAGAACCTCGAGCACTGTGCATGTGCAAACAAGGGAGTTCTTCTTCTTGTTTGACGAGTCTGAACAGCATCATCTTGCATCTTGCAGTCCAATGTGAGGTTCTTGGACGTACAGTGTGATTAGGTGGATCGCATCAGAGCGTCGGGCAGTACAGTGTAAGAAAATACATCGTGAGTTGTGACCTGTTAAACCCTGCGGTTTCATCATACAGTTTGAGCTGAAGACAACAAGGGTACGCCCGGCTTTAGATAGGGCGTTTTAAACCAGTCTTACTGTATAATCTGGTTGAATTGTCTCTGTATAGAGCCATGAGGGAATGTGCATTGCAAATTGGTAGTCTATAAATAAACTGGCTTTCAGTTTAGTCGAATTTTTTGCTTTGTTTTAATGTTTTGTTTAATTGAATACGGATTTTCTGCTGTTCTGTTCATCAGTTTGTGCTGGTCTGCACAGGCATTCTTTTCCCACCAATATTGTTGATATTCCTGACAGTCCACATGTTTACATGCACACTGATTATTTTTGTCCAACGTCTGTTACTGTACGGATGGGTCCATGTGGCCCCAATGACCGAAGAAAGTTTGTCTCCTGAGTTTACACCTGACATTCAATCATAAATCTAGATGTAAAAAGTGTGCCTGTAATGAATTTTAGCTTTGATAAAATACTTTGACGATGAACTGACAAATTAGACTCTGGATACTCTGGATTATCTGACCTCTATCGCTTCTCTGAGGGTTCTTGCCTTAATGAGAGCTTATCACTCTCTATCAGAGCTCCTTCATGGTCTTAAGTCTCCAGCCAAGCCTCAAAACAAGTTTATCTGTTGGTTCTGCATGACTCTTTGCCTCTACCAGCAACAAGAACTCTGTGTCTCCAAGCTGCCTGCCTGGCCCTTTTTCAGGACAATCTCTGCAACACTTTGGTTACTTTTCATGGACTCAATGGGGAATCAGTTCTTAACATTATCCGCACCAGTTGTGTGTTTCTGTTAATTGCACCCATTTGTTTTCCATATAGTTTTCTTTAACTTAAAAGGTATTAAAGTTAAAGTTTTTCATCCATTATTGTCTCAAATCCTGGCTGCTATCACCCTGGTTCATTCTAATACTGTTGGTTGTATTAAAATGCATCCAATAAACATGCACAAGCCGATTTCTTGCTGCATATTTGACAGCAGGACATGCATATCTCCTTCCACACCAAAATGTCACGGTTGGGTGGGGGGTTTTGAGGACCCAAATGCAGAGATCAGGAGGCAGAGGTGAGTCTTGGAGATTTAATAAGGCAAATGAGGCAAAAATCCAAAGTACAACAAAAATACAAAGAACCATAAAAACAGAAAACATCAGGGGAAAACTCACGTGAGGGACCGGAGATGAGAAAACAGCAAAACAACAACAAGGAACCAGCACTGAGTGACTGCAGAGGTGGTGTATATAAGGGGAACCGAACAAAGGATGGGTTAACGAGCTGAATATGGAGTAGATGTGAGTGGAACTAACTAGAAGGAAGCCAAGGGGAAAGGAAACAAGCACAAGGGGGCAGCAGAGAGTAACTAAAGACTGCTTCAATATAATGGAAAATAAACCAAAGATCATCAAAACAGAACAACTGAAAAAACTAAAAACTCAAGAGTCCCAAAAGGGGAGAACCATGACACAAAAACCATCACACTACCTGACCAGCTCTACCTCACATTCACACAAGCTACATCGAATTTTCAAGCAAATGTAAGAATCTTTATGATTTAATGTGTATGTTTAATTTTGCCTTGACTTTTAAGGTTAGTAAAAATTTGGACATTTTACATTAACTTGCTCTTATCTATACTTCAGTGTAGCAGCAATCTGTTCTCAATTAAGTCGAACACAAGCTAATATAATTTTTTTTAAATATATATGTAGTGTAAAAAAAACAGTAGATTGCTTTAGCACTCAGTTTTTTTTTTTGGGTGAGAATGTAAAAAACAGCAAAACTACATAAGCGCTTGAAGTGCCGCTGACTTTCCAGCAATCCCTCATGTCAAATATGCCCTGCAGGAAAGCAAACATTATCCTGCAGGAAAGGTTCACAAGAAGCAGCTAAAAGCTTTTAGTTTATCCAAAACACTGCAACAGAGAGAATAAAGAAAATGTTAAAGCTAATTTAGCTTCCTTTTAGATAATGTTACGAATTACAACTTCCTATTTGAGAACTACAAATTCCTGGTTCAGGACTACAACTCCCATATCAGAGAGTAACAGAATCCAGATGTGTTTCTGATGCAGTCTGGCCCTGTGATGCGCCTTTAAATTGCCAGAGAAAAGCATCTTTCTTCCTCTTCCCCTGGACCTGGTCTGGATCTAGTGGAGAGACTTGAAATCCCAGCTGGATGTCACTGGCATTTGGTGTAATCTCTGGAACCATAGTTCAGTTTTGCTGACAAAAGGTCTATATCCCTCTTGGAGATAGTTCTAAACAGAAAATCCAGCACAGCTTGGTAACGGCTTTGATACAACAGATGAAGACTGTTTGTGGCTTTATGTGAAATGTTTCTATATGCATGTCTAGGAGGAGTAAATGCAGTAAATCAGTGACTCTTCAGTACATGCTTATAGTCTACAAATCTGATTGGATTAATCAGGATCATAGTACAAATTTATTTAAGTATCATCAGCATAAAGCAAAATGTATCCATTTCTGTATAATAATTTCACCTATACCTAACATTAATGATCATATCTGCAATTTTTTCATCAAAACGATACATTTGTCATAAATAATTCATCTACAAAAAACAAAAACCATATATTAATAGTTTTACACATTTTGATGGGTCCAAAATATAGAAATATTGACTTCTGGTTTTGCCAGTATCGCCTGAAAAGGATCTTCTACTACCAGGAACAGTAGGTTTAATTACTTGGCTTGGAAGTCAGGTGTTGCCATATTCTTGTAGACCCACGATTGATCTTCAAAATTGAATATTCAGTCAAAAAAAAAAAAAAAAAAAAAAAAAAAAACAGGAAAGAAAATTACCAAATTCTTGACCAACATTTGTTCACCAAGGAGGACGCATTTTTCTTCCAAACGGGTGAGGTTAACATTTGGTTTGGTCTGACTAGTGTTAGCATTGGCAGACATGGAAGCGGGCTGGTAAACAGTAGAAAAAGAGAGCAGATGAGTGAATCAGAAAACATTTAACTTGTTGCTGTCACCTTTGATTTAATGCTTTGCTACTCCTAAAATTACACTACAGCTTTAAATTCTGTCATTATTATGAACAAACCAAAACCCGCCTATTGCTTTTCCTTAATTCCAGCACATTCAAGCCGTTCCAAATGTAAATTATGATCAGCTCTATCAAATGCGGCACTGAGATCTAAAAGGAAAGATACAAGTCCATCATCTGAGGCCATGAGAATATCATTAGTGACTTTCACCAGAGCTGTTTCAGTGCTATGAACCTAAACCTCGCTGAAATTCTACCAATAGATAATTAAAGGTATTATTTTTGAATATTAAACATCAAATATTTTTTCAAAGAAATGGAGGTAGAAAAGTAAGATCGGATATTTATCAGTTATCTGATAAGTAATGTTTTCCAAAGTAAAGGTTTATTTACTGTTACTCTAAAAGCCTGTGCTATGTATTTGTTTTCTAGGGATTAATCATAATTAAAACGAGGTTAGAGGGAGTGTTGGCCTTGTGGTTAGAGCAGCGCGCTTGTGCTCTGAGAAGGTTGCAAGTGTCCGGTTTGAATCCCACAGCCTGCCACTCTGAGCACCTGAGCAAGACCCTAACCCCTGATTGCTCCCAGGGCGCCGCACAATAGCAGCCCACTACTCCATCAAGGGGATGGGTTAAATGCAGAGGTACATTTCTCCAGTGTGAGATCAATAAAGTTCAATTATTATTATTAAAACGTCCTTTGTGCTCTTTGCACCACCTTCTTTTCTTCTTTTTATCACTTCATAAAGTAATATTGTCAAAAGTAAAAGAGCAAAAAAACAAAAAAAAAGCAAATATTTGCATAGCAATGTTGATAAATGTAATTAATATCAACACACAGTAGGCTAATCATTCATTGAGGGAGAAGAATCAGAACTAATGATGCAGGTTTAATAGAAAACAATCTGACCTGTTTATGACCCCAAATATCCAGCTCCAGGTGCAGTGATTACGTCTTTGTTTTAAATGCACCGCTTGTCAGCAGATGATGTCAGCGGCTGGGAGCTATTGCACATCCCCGGTGCGCTGCAACGTCACCTGTCAGAAACTCAAGGGGAGGCTGTCACCAGCATTGTGCTTCGTGCACAAACACTTTATAGATCACATTTTCTCTCCTGCCTTTAAACTCGAGAGAGCAAAATAAACACTTAAAAGTTGTTTGCCGTGTGGAACTTTTTCAGAGAGGTCTTCATTTCTGTCTAACAGCGTTTCAACATTTATGTTTTCACACAAAAAAGCTGCAGAAAGGTGTCTGAAACGCGTAATTTAATCGAACATCTATTACACCTCAATGGAGCTCAGAGATGATATCTAAAAATTAGACTAACTGATTCCCCACCTGAACCTAACACTATCCATTACTACATTTATAGTTTCATCTTAAAAAGCTCACCCATTAAAGTATTATTAAAAGCTAATTCATGACTGATAAGCGCTGTGCTTAGCCACCTTAAAGCCTGTAATTGACAGCAGTGAATTCCAACCAGCCTTCATCAATCTCAGCCTCTTATCAGTTTTTCAAATTGAATTAAAGTCAGTGCGTCGCTCAAAGGGGATTTACAGCAACCTGCTCAGAATATTCCTGCCTTGTGGGTCTTTAGTCGTCAGTCCGGAATGCCAAACAATAATTAATCCTTAAGAAATGAAGCTCTGTGGCGCACGCTGGAATTAAGTTACTAACGTAAAGTCAATGAAGAGGATCAGTGAGCGGGTGAGTAGAACTCCAGCGGCTCTGGCGCCTCAGTACGCTCCCCGAAAACCAACCTCAGGATTATGTTCCCCAGGATCAAAGAGCCGTGAGCTGGGCGAGACATCCATGAGGCTTAGATCATCATATTTTCCAATCAAGATCTTCTGCTACAACGTGACACTTGTCACATTCAGACTGAAGAACTCTACAGTGTATCTTACATGGCTTTAGGAAAAGGGTCATTTTACTGTATAACCCATAGAATCAGTGTATTATATTAGTTCTTTATGTAATAGACAAAATATTTCTGGTAAATACTGACTTAGTGCTTCTCCAGGTCCAGCTCCAGTTCATTGAAGGAAACTCAGGTGGGAGAAGAGGAGCTGTGAGGAGAAAACATGAGGCGCCATCTCTATGGAGCCCTGCACCATTGGACAAGATAGTCCACACAGAAATAGATACTTTAGCAACTTTAGAAGTGGGTAAAAAAGAAGTGTTCTACAGTGGAAAAAGTATAACCTCGCTCACATAAAAAGAAAATTATGTCCAGATACCACATCTGAAATATTTGACTTTACAGAATCTGAATTTAATCACTTATAATGACCTGATTATTTTATGTTGATGTAAACAATGATACTGCATCTGACCCAACTTTAAATCTTTGCCCTGTTCCAAATGATTTTCTGAACATTTCAGTTGATGAACCAAAATAATGCATTGAAATTGAACCAAGCTAATGTATTAACTTTTTACTGAATTAACATGAATTTGTATTGACACCAGTTAACTAATTTAAATATAACCAAATTGGCAAGCGGTAGCAGTTAGCATCCATTGCTAACACGCTTAACTCCACAACAGCTCTCCTGCTAACACTGACTCCCGCTTCCAGTGATGGACGGGTATCCAGCATTTAACTGGAACAAAACTCCACACTGTAGCTTCCATCTTTGTTTGTTTAGCTCTGGATGTAGCCCAGCTGAACCAGCGAGGGCTTTTGGCTAACTAACTTTATCGATAAATGCGTAGACCCTGTCAGACGTCAGCTAGCTAATAATAACTAGTTAACTAGCCAGCTATAACATTGATTATATGCATCTGCTTTGTTACTTTTGTTTATTTATGGGCGAAATCTGCTATGAAACACAATGAAAATGGCGTTTTCTCACGGTCACTTGGACTTGATCATGTGCTCTGACAGCAGCGTGCAAAACGCAAACAGAAAACAGCATACCTGCAGGTCGTGAATAAATATATACATATTGAGAAAAATTTTAAAAATTGATTTGGGTCCTTTGTACGTGTATTTAGTTCAGCTTAATTCAAACTTGATGTCTCAAAATCCAAGAAGAATAAATTACACAATCAAATCAATCATTTTATCCAGTTTACAGTGACGGTCATTAGTTTCAATGAACAGCTACATGATACAATTTTCAGTGTACTTCCAGTTCCTTGATTTCTTGTTACCCACATAAAGCTGGCCCATATGTTTACAGCTGATGCTGAGTATAACACTGGATTCTTATTTTTTTCCCATATATTTTTGTCCAGAATCAAAGGCTGATAAAGATAAAACTTAGTCATGATGAGGTGGGGAGTGTCAGACAAGTGGTTAGGACATATAGCTTGGAATCCTGAGCTTTTGGGTGCCCAACCTCCACAGACTGCCACTCTGGGTCCCTGAGCAAAACCCTTAACCCCACACTGCTCCCCGGATGCTGCACAGGGAAGCCCACTCCTCCCCAAGGGCAGGGGAGGATTTAGGAAATTTGGGGCCCTAGGCAAAGACAGGCAGGGGGCCTCTGAATTGAGAAGACAACACATAAAACAGACCCATTATCCAGATAGAGAAATGTTAATAGAATAGACATCCATTATCTGTTCTAGGTTTTGTCCCTCTCTTCTTGTCCCTTTTCTTGTTGTTTTCTTGTGATCTGCTGATCTGTTCTCCATTTTTCATTTGGATGAAATAATAGCTGCATGAATCATGACAGCAGACAAGATAGAGGAGAGCAGGAGGCGGGGTTACCAATCTACTCGCTCTGGAGAGCAGAGTTCGCTGCTTTTAGATGTTGTCTCCAAAGTCTCCAGTAGCAGAAAAAAGTCTCTAGATTTGGCGCTAGGAGCTTTTTAGAAATCAAAGTTCTAGAGGGGTCTGAAAAGTGGCTAAATATAGTGACTAAAGCGCTAAGTTAGCAACACTGCTCTTTGCATGGTTTGTTTTCAAATGGTTTGCTGCTGTCTGTTTGGACCTTTCTGAACATGTGCAGCAAATGGACTGATCCAATATGGTGGACACGCAAGGGGGGGCTGAGACACACTTGATATTATAAACGTTCTGATGTCATTTTAGAGAAAGGATTTTTATCAAAAACATAATTAATGTGCACAAATAAGGAATAGTTATATATACCATACATGTAAACAGAATTTTATGGGGCCCCCAGGAACTTGGAGCTTTAAGCAACTGCCTAGTATTGCCTAATTGTAGATTCCCCGCTACCCAAGGTGATGGGTTAAATGCAGAGATAAATTTCTCCAATGTGAGATCAAAATTTTTTAATTATTATTATTATCAGCGGGTGCCACCATGTTTCTCAGTGTATTCCTTCTGAAGCCAAGACAGCATATTAAAAAACACCCGAAAAAAAACAAAAAACTTTTTTAGCTGCTATAGGTGTTGCATCAAGGGGCTACTGCTATACACAAAGTTCAGATAACTATGCTGTCACATGAGAAATGAGCATGGAGCGTCATAAAAATCGCCATAGCATCCTCACTTATCTTTATAAAATATGACTCAAATTAAAGATGGGAACGACTGTGGATGTAATGATTAAAAAGATTTGATTTCCCTAAGCAGAAATTCTTAAAAAATGTATGGGGAATGTGTCTAATTATGTTCCAACTAGAGTTTGGATTTTAATCTTATCATTGTAATTATTTTCAATTATTTAATTTCATTTAACCAGGTGCAATGATTTGCTTTAGCATTTTAGACACTATTCACATTTAATATTTCTTTTTTATAATACTTTAATCATATTCAAGTCAAACTCTCAAAGCAACATGCCTTTCTACTTTACAACAATTATGCATTTATGATTCTACTTCTCCTTCACTCTTGACTAAATCCATAGCAATGGCTTCTAATGGTGTCATTTCCTATCCAGTAATATATATCTATAGAATAAACCAAAATAATACTATTGTTATGAAAGGCAGGACTAAAGAACAAAGACATGTGACAAAAACAGCATGGAGCCACCAGAGCCACTGCAGCAGAGGTTGCCAAAACAGGGTCAGCTTAGTGACGCATCATTGCCTTCAGGGGCAGAAGTCAGAGGAGTGACAGGCCTCAAACCACTGGATATCTAGACCTTAAAGGACTAATTTAATAATAGAAAAATATAAATGTGCATAAAAACAGCAGTTTAGAGAGAACTTCATCATTGCCTTCTCTTGGGCAGTTTTATTGTTTGTAATTCAGTCTGTCATGCTGTAGCTCTTTAAAGGAATAAAGAACTACGGTCATTTTCAGAACTCACACTTCTAAAAGTATTTTAGATAAGAAATGATTCCATCCTGTTCAATAAATGATCAGTGTTTTTAATTCAGAGTAATTTTCATGTGAATGTGCTTTACTGGAGGCATCCATGTTTGTCAAAGAACACTACTGCCACCTACTGGTTAGTGACGTCACGGTGCAGTATCGGCTGTTGATCAAGTCCCAGTGCTGTATCTGGTGTTTGTCACAACGCGCTATTATCCAAGTCATCTTGAAAACATTCTTCTTCCAAACGTTGGCTACATATTACGTGTTTTTTCTCTGGCCAGAAGTTCGATGGCAAATCCTCCCTCTTCAAGTTGGCGATCCAACGACCAACCCGTCCGTGGAGGATCAGGAATCAGAAAGGTGGAATAACTCTTTTTTTTTCACTTTTACCCGATGTATTCCAGCATCCAGCTGCCATGCACGTGGGCATTGTCAGTTTCACTATAGCTCTGGTGAATTTCAATGGTGAAGTCCTCTGGAAATCTTCAATAATTGTTGTTGATTGCAGATGTGTCTAGTAGTTCCCATTGATTTCATTGATTCTATTTATCTGTCTGTCTGTCTGTCTGTCTGTCTGTCTGTCTGTCTGTCTGTCTGTCTGTCTGTCTGTCTGTCTGTCTGTCTGTCTGTCTGTCTGTCTGTCTATCTATCTATCTATCTATCTATCTATCTATCTATCTATCTATCTATCTATCTATCTATCTATCTATCTGTATTAGAGAATTAGAGAAATAACAGGGGCTCAGAGAAGAGCTTATCATTGGGGCCCTGACCCCCAAACCGGAGGAGTGGTTACAGCAGATCCCTGGAAACACATCAGACATCCTGGTCCAGAGGAGTGCAGTTCTAGGAACAGCAAAGATACTGGCAGAACCCTAAAGCTCCCAGGCCTCTGGTAGATAGCGGACCCCAGCTTAGTGGAAGAAAGGGAGACCAGCCGTCGTAGTTGAAGAAGATTTTTTTTTTTTTTTTTTACATACATACATAACTTGGATAGCTGTTGTGGTAAGTCATCCGTCCTGCAAACAGGAGGCCTGAGTTGCTAGTTTGGGTCCTTTGGCAAAACCCTTGATGCTAATGCCTGCTTTAGGGAGTGGCAGCCTAGAGCTTGGAATCCTGAGGTTATGAGTTCGAGCTCCACTCCCACAGGCTGCCATTTTTTTGTTTTGTTTTTTTAACCATATATTATTCCACTGAACAATAACTTTATAGACAAACTGTTGATGATAAGAAAGAAATCTAACTTATGTGAGGAAATAATTAGTCTAATAGGGCACAATAACAGGGGTCCTTAATGTGCAGTATTTTAATTTTGGGTAGGTATCTTCTCTTAAATGCTGCACTACGGTCCAATAATACCAGCACTTTGGTTCTTTCACAGTCTGAATTTATACAGATGTCATTGAACACCTTAATCAGGGCAGTCTCTGTACTGTGGTCGGATCAGAACCCTGACTGGTAGACATTGAAGCAGCTGGTTATTGTTCAGAAGGCATTTCACTGTTTATACACAACTTTTTCAATCATTTTACTGATAAAGGGTAGGTTTGGGACTAACCTGTAGTTGCACAATTAATTCGCCGACTTTCTCTTTTTAAACAAAGGTTTGATGATTGCAGTTTTTAATGCAGGGAAAACACCTGGCATAAGGGTACAGCAGTGGACTGGTTTAATCCTACTTGAAGGGCAGACTTTTATATGTGTCATGATGGGTTTGAGGTTCTTAGCCCACATGCAGAACACAACGGAGGCTGGGTAAAAGTTTAACAGAGTTTATTGGAAGTTTCACAAAACACAAGATAATGTACTGGATCTGGAACTGGTCCGGGCTGGTTCACTGAAGTCTGCAGAGATGATAGTTTGATTAGAAGGCAGGCAGATGAGTTATGAGTCTTAGATAATTCAGGATAATACGATGACAGTGTCCGGGCTTCTCTTTGAGAGAGAGGGAACCGTTGGGTCCAGAGACTGTTTGTTCAGCAGAGTTCAAGAGCAGCTGCAGCGTCCTGCTTCTGACTTTAATGGCAGACCTTGATCAGAGTTTCCAGCTCTTCACTAAGAGCAGCAGGGGAATCCACATAGGAATCTTCAGGTTGGCTCACCAGGGCAGATTGGCAGGTTAAGCTCATCCAGAGCTTCAGGTTAGAGACAGGTTTCCTGTGAGGCAAAACAGAGGAGAGTTATAATCTGATCTCTCTCAAGAGACAACTAAGATTCTTCAGTTTCAGAGGCTCAGGTTGCTAACCAAATTAAGGTCAACACTGCGGCGTCGAAGCAAGGTCTGGCAGCTGGTTATAAAGGAGAGGTCTCTTGATGAGTAGATGCGTCTCAGGTGTACTGGAAGACTCCAGCTCCAGGAGACCCACGGCGCACTCTGCTGGAGGAAGGAACTTTTTTATATAAAAAATCCCATTTGGTGTTTCCCGAGGGTCCCTCTCAGGGCCCCTCCTATTCAATGTTATTCGTAACTCAGACCATATTATAACAACATAAGTTACCATAACTATACAGATGAGACAAAGCTGTACATTACAATATCACCAGATGAATATGACCACAGGCGTGACTTTATGAAGGACTGATGTGGGCATACACTTTGGCTCTCAACAATATGTGGGACAATTTTCTAAAATTGATTTATTTCTTATTTTGAAGGAGGATAATCACTGATGTAGCTGAAAGGGAAAACATGCATCAATCCATCCACATTTCTCTGGATGGATGAATGAAACTGAAATTGTGTCCAAGGAGGCATGATATATTGCTGTTGGCATCGGAAATTCATCCTTTTTTTCCCTATACATTAATGTCTGATTACTCATAAATATAAATATCAGTGTATTTTCATTATTTTGTGTTCTCAACAATAGGAAAGCATTTAATAAATATTTGTTTGAGCTCATTTTTGGAAAATACAAGAACCTAATGAAAGCATTTGTGGATGAACTGTAGGTCCATCAGCCTCCATCCCAGAGTGTCCTCACCAACTTTCATCACAAAGTTACACCCTTACTATGGACCCAATCAAATGCTCGGTACATGCATTGAAGAAATCAACATATGGATGTGCTGAAAGTTTCTTCAGCAGAACCAAATCAAAATCGTTAGACCAAAGGAAGAGCTTTTAAATGTGAGCACACAGTCTAAGTTGGTAATATAGCTAGAAACCAGCAATCAGGCTCCAAATCTGAGTATAGTGATGGACTCAGACCTGAACCTTCAGAGGCTCATAAAGACAGTAATAAAATTGGTCGTTTATCACCTAAAGAACCTCTCCAAGATTAAAGCACTAATGTCCTGAAAAAGCTAATTAATTCATTAATCTTTGGTGAAACCGATTATTGCAATGATGTCTTCTCAGGTAAAAAGTAGATCAGACAGTGAATTAGAAAAGAATCCTAAAGGAATGAATCATAATAATAATCTAATTAAAATGACTCCAGTTTATGCAAAAGTTAAAACAATTAAAATGTGTTTATTTAACATAAGAAATCTGTCTTCGAAAAGTTTGCTGGGTAATTATTTGATCTGTGATAATAAAATAGATTTATGTTTGTTTAACAGAATTCTGGCTGCAACAAGAAGATTGTGTTAACATAAGTAAAGCTATTTAAATCTTTATATTCCCATAAATTCTGGGCGAGGAGGAGGAGACAGTCCAACTTATTTAGTCCAAGGTCAGTTAATAGTTGTAATTCTTCTGAACATTTAAACCTTATTTTCCACGTTCCAAATTGTAAAGGAGCAAAACCTCTTTTGCTACAGCCAGAGTTCAGATGAAAATTAAAATTCTTTCTGTCTATTTGCTTCCTGTTAAATCCGGAATCTAACGCCTCCTCACATTTAAAGCCCTAAAAACCAAGCTCCATCTTACATCAGAGATCTGATTGTTCCTTATGTTCCTAACAGAGCATTTCGTTCTCAATCTGCGGTAAACTTGCAGATTGGTCTAGTGGTTCCTAGAATTTCCAAAAGTAGAATGGAACCAACTACCAGTTTTAGTCCGTGAGGCAGACACCCTGTCTACTTTTAAGGCTAGGCTTAAAACTTTCCTTTTTGATAAAGCTTCTAGTTAGAGTGGCTCAGGTTATCCTGAGCTATCTCTATAGTTATGCTGCTATAGGCTTAGACTGCTGGAGGACATAGGGACCCCTTTTTTCATCATTCTGCTTCATTCTATCTCTATTCTCCATTTATGCAGTATTTGTTAGTTCAATCTCTAAACTTATGCTCTCTCTGCTTTTTATCATCATGGTAGCTTCAACTGATATTTTCCTGTTTTGCTCGGAGACCCCCCTGGAGAGATATATCACTGTAGCAACCTCGATTATAGACAATACAGTCAGATAAAGTCTGGTTCTGTTTCTCTCCTGGATATACCTAGATATATAACAGTATGTGCTCTCTTTTATCCCTTAGGCATTAAATCTGGCTCATAGCTCTTCTGTTTACTGTTTCTTTCCAAGATAGAGCTACCTGTGGAGAAAGTTTACTCATATGGTTTCTAGCATGGAGAATGCTTTATGTTATTTATAAATCAACGCCCCTATGTTTGCTTTTGTTTGTCTGCTTCCTTTTTTTTGAACAAAATCAGCTTCTGTAGAAGGCCACTAAAACTGAGCCTGGTTCTGCTGGGCCTGGAGGTTCTTCTTGTTCAAGAGGAGTTTTTCCTCTTCACTGTCACTGCATGCATGCTCTGTGTGAGGGATTGCTACTATCTACTAATAAGCTAATATTTACTGTCTCCACATGCTCATGTTGGACGTGTGTGTCCTGCATGTCTCACAGGAAATTATGAACTAAGCTGGTTTTCCTTAGAGAGAGACATGTTTACAAATCTGACTGTATGATCTGATTGAGTTCTCTCTGTTTAGTGCAATAAGAGGACATGCTGTGAATTGGTTCTATAAAAATAAATATCATTAAATTGATTTTAAATTGTATCTTTCTTTTGATATAATGGTCTTGTTTTGATTATTCATTTATATTCCCTTTAATTGCCTGTGTTGCCACTGCAAGTGTGAGATTAAACCAGGTTATATGCAGAGATAAGGCAAAGCGTCCATTGGTAGATCAGCTGTGAAAAAGTGCATTTTAGGGACTGATTGCATCGAGTCACTGATTCGATGCAATTAGCTCTAAAATGCTCCTCCAAGATAAACTGGTGATCAAAATATGAGCTTGTATTTTTGTGAATCTTAAGCATGCTTACAGTGATAGTGGTGAGGAAAAACTCCCTTTAGGCAGGAAGAATTTCGAGCAGAACCAGGCTCAGTGTGGGCGGCCTTCTGCCGACTGTGGCGACTGTGGGATTTAGGAGAAAGAAGCAGAGATACAAAGATAAGTAAACTACTTCAACAGGTGGCTCTGTCTAGAAAAGAAACAGACTAGCTCTCAGACGGTATATTTGGACAGAGGACTATCACTAGGATAGAATAAGTCTTTACAAGCGAAGGAAAAGTTGAAGCAACTGATCAAAGCCCACCAGGCCTTTCTAGGTTTATTTAAGATTATTATGGTCTGTCCAAAAGATAAATTGATACACTGCTCCCTCCAGCCAATGATGTCACTCCTCTAGTGCTAGTTTGACTTAGTTCAGAAGACATTTTTAAGTAGTTTCACACTTTTTGTTATGTATATAATTCCACATGTGTTAATTCATAGTTTTTATGCCTGCAGAAAATCTTCAATTTTCAGAGTCATGGAAATAATTTGAAGGTGTATTGAATGAGGTGTATTTGAATTAGAAGGTGTATCCAAACCTTTGGTCTGTATATATATATATATATATAAATATATATATATATATATATATATATATATATATATATATATTAGTGCTGTCAATCGATTAAATTTTTTTAATCGCAATTAATCGCATCAATGCCTAAGTTAACTCGCGATTAATCGCATTTTAATCACACATTTTTTTTCTGATTGAAAATCATTTAAATACTCTCGATGAAATACAAAAAATACATACAGGCTAGGTTTGTGCCAATGTTCTTTTTTTAAAATGAAAACAGGTCACAGATACTGATTATGCCATAGAAACATATGGCAAGAAGATGGGGAGGCATGTAGCAAAAAATAACAAATATGTAGGCAAAAAAAAAGGCCCTGAAAACAGGCTGATGTAAAAGACAGTCTTTACAGTTAATACAGTCTTTTGAACAAAGACAAGCATTTTACCCTACTGCTATAAAATGCAGTAGAGTTAACATTAGATGTCAATTAACCAAGATAATAATGAACAATTGTCAATCAATACATCAAAATCAATAGACCGACATCAATAGATGGAGGTAGTCTATGCTCCAGAAAGTTACTTTTCAGCCTCTTAACAAAAATGAGAACACACACACAAGCACCCCCCCCCCCACACACACACACCCACTCACCCACACACAGACACACCCACCCACACACACACACGATGCCGACCTGTGGCGTACACAGACAGCAAGAGTGTCGTAGCAGATTCCATTTCACCTCAGTAATCTGTTTTCTCAGCGTATTTCAGGTTGCTACTAGTTACCAGACACTCAACTTGTTTGTTGGTGGTGGGGCTTAAAGAAAAGGCACTAGCGCCACCCGGTGTATGAGCGTCTTTTTTCCTTGAGGAGCTCCGCTCTCGAAGCCTATGAGAAATGCATACACTGGGGGAAAATAGCCCCGCCTTCCCGCAGGCTGCAGCGGGATGTACTTGGAAAATTGTACCATAAAACCACATAGCGTTAATCTCACGTTAAAAAAATTATCGCCATTGAAATGGCCTCGCGTTAACGCGATAATAACGTGATAATTTTGACAGAACTAATATATATATATATATATATATATATATATATATATATATATATATATATATATATATATATATATATATATATATATAGCTTGTTTGTCGTTTTGGTAACTACATCAAAATTAAACGCTAGGTGGACAAAAATCACGGCATCTGGCGGAAAATCACCCGGCTTTTTCAATTCACGCGTCTTTTTAAAGTCACGCGAGAATGTGTTCAAAACAACAAAAATGGAACCGGCAACGCTTCGTCGTTTTCATCGAATGGCGGTGATTTTAAAGTAATTTTGAGTGATAAAAATTTTTTTTGTGATCAATGCAATGAAATTTGTACTCTCCCAACAATAAAAACTATTTGCCTATTTCAGCAGTGCCTATACCGACCACCCAGATGAAGTCCTATCCTTTCTATGCATCTCCTAATCCACCGTCCATCACTCTTCAGCCAGACACAGATATACCTAACATCTTTCACTGGGTGATGACATGGAATGACCCTAAACTGTTTTGGTGCTGACTTATTGTAAAAATACACAACATGGTATCCATTATATGATTTCATAGCGTGATTAGCTTTTCCTACCAAAGCACTGGAGACGATGGCAGCTATATAATAATGAGTTATTAAGGTATTACATGAATTAAAGAGTAGTTATTAGGTTAAGACTGTGAGTCAACTTTTGGTTACAATCATGCTTTCTCCAAGGAACTGTTAAATTAGTTTTACTTTCATGTTTTTAGGTTACATGAGGAGCAGATTATTTATCTGGATTATTAACACAAAATCCCCATAGTCAGACAGGCCCAGTATGATTAACGCTCCTAAACATAAACATGGTTCTGTAAAATTAGAGCACATCGCTAAAGGTAGCTAATGCAAACATTCATTTTTGATGAAAAAAAAGAAAGATTCTGATTTCGAAAAAAAACAATGCAAACAATTACATTGTCTTATTTTAAGTGCATATTATCTAATTATCTTATTTTAAGAGTAAAATACTCATTTCATTGGCAGATTATCTTATTTACGTGCACAAATGAAGGCTAAACACACTTAATCAATAAAATGTTGATTTATTTCCAGATTTATTTTACAGTGTATACAATAAAGGGATTATCAAACATTTTTAAAATCATCATTATTTTACTGTGCTTTCAATTCAGAATAAAAAAATATATTTATCTGATCTATAAAAATATGTTTTTCTCTATAGATGTAAACCTTTTATGGTGCTGAAGATTTTTCATGCGCTTGTTTTGGAGGTTTTTTGTGCCAGCTTGAGCATTTTGAGTCAAATTATGGTTATTATATTTGAATCTTAACTTCACAATGTACCGAGTTTTTTGTAAAAGTTATTTTGCATTGTAGCTTTCTGAGGCTGTCTTTTATGTCTCTTTTGTTGTTGCAGATTTTGATGTTGCAGCTTCCTCAATTTTTATCAAAACTCTGCACCTCTCTAACCAACAAAAAGAAATCCTACTTTTCCTTGTGCTTTCTCTTGAAGATATTTAGAACACACCGCCCACATTCACATCTAAACAACACACAGAGAGAGCAGGAGATGGAAATTTCAGGGTACTAGAAGCAGCGGCGTAGGAAGCGGGGGGGACGGGGGGGACATGTCCCCCCCAATATAAAAGCCAGGTGGATATGTCCCCCCCAAAAATTGTACCGCAAAATATTAGATTTTGACATTTTTTTAACTAGCGTGCTTTTATTTTGAAGGCGCAGCATAGCGTTACGTCACTGTACTCCCCCTCCCCTCTCTGAACTGCTGAGTGTTTGACACTCAGCAAGAAGGGAAACGGCGACACAGAAATCAGAAACTTGTGAAAGAGGTAAAATAGTCTGTCGGGATGCTGCTATGTATGGAAGCCCGTTTCCGCCACTCTGTAAAAAAAAAAAAAAAAAAAGCTATCTCAATATAATGAGATAGTATCTCATTATAATGAGATAGTAACTCAATATAATGAGATAGTATCTCATTATAATGAGATAGTAACTCAATATAATGAGATAGTATCTCATTATAATGAGATAGTATCTCAATATAATGAGATAGTATCTCATTATAATGAGATAGTAACTCAATATAATGAGATAGTATCTCATTATAATGAGATAGTAACTCAATATAATGAGATAGTATCTCATTATAATGAGATAGTAACTCAATATAATGAGATAGTATCTCATTATAATGAGATAGTAACTCAATATAATGAGATAGTATCTCATTATAATGAGATAGTATCTCATTATATTGAGATAGTAACTCAATATAATGAGATAGTATCTCATTATATTGATATAGTTTTTTTTTTGTTTTTTTTTTTACCAATTTTTTAAGTTAAAATTGAGTATTTTTGGTCAATAGCTCCCAGGTCATGTGACCTATTGACCCCAAATCAGTGTGAAATTGTTCTACTAGTCTCTGTAGATGGGGAACACTAATTTGTTTTTCATTTTAACTCTTTTTTTATTTTTTACCAATTTTTTAAGTCAAAATTGAGTATTTTTGGTCAATAGCTCCCAGGTCATGTGACCTATATACCCCAAATCAGTGTGAAATTGTTCTACTAGTCTCTGTAAATGGGGCACACTCATTTGTTTTTCATTTTAACTCTTTTTTTATGTTTTTACCAATTTTCTTAGTTAAAATTGAGTATTTTTGGTCAATAGCTCCCAGGTCATGTGACCTATTGACCCAAAATCAGTGTGAAATTGTTCTACTAGTCTCTGTAGATGGGGCACACTTATTTGTTTTTCATTTTAACTCTTTTTTAATTTTTTTAGCAATTTTTTAAGTTAAAATTGAGTATTTTTCTTCAATAGCTCCCAGGTCATGTGACCTATTGACCCAAAATCAGTGTGAAATTGTTCTACTAGTCTCTGTAGATGGGGCACACTTATTTGTTTTTCATTTTAACTCTTTTTCTATTTTTTACCACATATGGACACCCTTATGCTTGAACATGGTGTTCGTTATGGACAATCCATGACGAGCACAGAAGTCCAACAACAGAACACCACTCGAGTTCAGATCGGGGCGACCATTCCTCCCAACCATGCCCTTCCAGGTCTCACTGTCATTGCCCACGTGAGCGTTGAAGTCTCCCAGCAGAACAAGGGAGTCCCCAGGAGGGGCACCCTCCAGTTCTCCCTCTAAGGACTCCAAGAAGGGTGGGTAATCTTAACTGTTGTTCGGCCCGTTAGCACAGACAACAGTCAGAACCCGTCCCCCCACCCTTAGGCGGAGCCCTCTCGTTCACCGGGATGAACCCCAACGTACAGGCGCCGAGATGGGGGGCAACAAGTATGCCCACTCCTGCCCAGCGCCTCTCACTGTGGGCAACTCCAGAGTGGAAGTATGTCCAGCCCCTCTCAAGGAGACTGGTTCCAGAACCATACGTCGAGGTGAGACAGACTATTTCTAGCCAGAACCTCTCAGCCTCACACACTAGCTCCGGTCCCTTCCCACCAGCGAGGTGACATTCCACATCCCAAGAGCCAGCTTCTGCAGCCGAGGATCGGACCACCAGGGTCCCCTCCCCCGGCCAACACACATTGCATACGACCCTTATGGCCCCTCTCACGGGTGGTGGGCCCATGTAAGGGGGGACCCAACAATTCACACTGATTTTGGGTCAATAGGTCACATGACCTGGGAGCTATTGACCAAAAATACTCAATTTTAACTAAAAAAAATGGTAAAAAAATAAAAAAAGAGTTAAAATGCAAAACAAATGAGTGTGCCCCATCTACAGAGACTATTAGAACAATTTTACACTGATTTGGGGTCAATAGGTCACATGACCTGGGAACTGTTGAAGAAAAATACTAAATTTTAACTTAAAATATTGCTAAAAAATAAAAAAAAGAGTTAAAATGAAAAATAAATGAGTGTGCCCCATCTACAGAGACTAGTAGAACAATTTCACACTGATTTTGGGTCAATAGGTCACATGACCTGGGAGCTATTGACCAAAAATACTCAATTTTAACTAAAAAAATTTGTAAAAAAATAAAAAAAGAGTTAAAATGCAAAACAAATGAGTGTGCCCCATCTACAGAGACTAGTAGAACAATTTCACACTGATTTTGGGTCAATAGGTCACATGACCTGGGAGCTATTGACCAAAAATACTAAATTTTAACTAAAAAAATTGGTAAAAAATAAAAAAAAAGAGTTAAAATGAAAATCAAATGAGTGTGCCCCATCTACAGAGACTAGTAGAACAATTTCCAAGTGATTTTGCGTCAATAGGTCACATGATCTGGGAGCTATTGACCAAAAATACTCAAATTTAACTTAAAAAATTGCTAAAAAATAAAAAAAGAGTTAAAATGAAAAACAAATGAGTGTGCCCCATCTACAGAGACTAGTAGAACAATTTCACACTGATTTTGCATCAATAGGTCACATGACCTGGGAGCTATTGACCAAAAATACTCAATTTTAACTTAAAAAAATGGTAAAAAAAAAAAAAAAAAAAAACTATCTCATTATAATGAGATACTATCTCATTATATTGAGATACTATCTCATTATATTGAGATAGTTTTTTTTTTTTTTTTTTTACAGAGTGGCGGAAACGGGCTTCCATAGCTATGAATATTGCCCATTTATAACGTTTTGTTTTTAGTTCACTTTCATATATAGAAACTGAATCTTTTTGGCTTAGTCATCTTAGTCTTGTACGGAAGAGGATTAGGGCCACTGGAAAAAAAAAGTTAACCGATTTTTACATTTTTTTTTTTTAGTTTAACATGGGGAAAAAAGTCAGAATTCTGACTTTTCTCAGAATTCTGACTTTTTTCTTCTGACTTTTTTCTCAGAATTCTGACTTTAATCTCAGAATTCTGACTTTTTTTCCTCAAAATTCTGACTTTAATCTCAGAATTCTGACTTTTTTTCTCAGAAATCTGACAGATGATTAATATTTCTAATCAATTTACAGTGTTTTTATTTTTTTTCGGGGGGTACTTATACAGATACATAAAAACAAGTAGGTCTAACTAAAAAATAACCAGAATATATGTTTAGAGTAAAGATTGACTAGTGTTTACACAAGCACACAATTTCAAATCTGCTGAGCTTGCTGTGCAAGAAAATGTAAAATATACGTATAAAGAAATATAACAGGAAGTACTGCTAAAACATAAACTAAATGTTAAATAATGTAGATATTGGTTTAAAAAATTCTTCAGATTTGGAAATTTGGAAGGAATACATAATTCTGAAATTAATCAACAAATCTGGTAAAAAAAAAAAAACAACAAAAAGAAATAAAAAATAAAAGTTGCACTTTTTTACTTGAGGAATTTGTTGAATAACTTCATAATTATGAGTTTAACTAGTTGGAGGTAATGCTACACTTCTCTGCTTCCTGTCCTGCTCATAAAAGGTAAACATTATTAACCCACCATTCATTTTCTACACTATTTGGAAAACACAACACAAATGTAATATAACAAAAGTATGTTTAAAAACAAACATGTTAGCATCAAGTCATAGCCATGTCTGTTTTAGAGACTAGCTCTCTTCTGCTCCTCCATTAATGAGGGGACCCCACGGGCACGTAAAAAGTTGCCTAATTCCGTCATTTTCCACCAATGTGTCACTGGCTCTCTCAAACAACTCACATCTTTGTCAGTGGTGCTCCACATCTCTGCCTTCATGGTGACCATCTACATTAAGATCCAAAATTCTGAGATTAAAGTCAGAATTCTGAGAAAAAAAAGTCAGAATTCTGACCTTTTTCCCGTATTAAACTGAAATGAAATTTAAAAATCACTTAACTTTTTTTTTTTTTTTCCAGTGGCCCTAATCCTCTTCCGTAGTCTTGGGATGATCACTCATCCAATATTTAACTGCTTACTTTCTCTAGACGTTTGCTACGCTAGCCAAAATGTTTTTTTTATATATTTTTTTTTTATATCTCATTTCAGTACAATGCCACCACCAACTGAAAGGCTGAAACAGCAGTAGGACTTACTCAGATTTTTTTAAAAAGAGAAACGTCAGTGTGAGTTACAGTCACCTAACACAACTTGTGTTGAAATTAGCCTGGTCTGGGCGTGCGTTTAACGAGGATTTTTTTATTTTTTGTGTGGTTTTGATTCGCCGAAATTGACAGATGTTATACCTGCCGCGCTCCTGATCGTTAGTTAAAACCACAGGGAGAATTAATTTTAATTCTTAGCAGCGGCGGCCGCATTGGTCGTGCAGTGGACTGCTGCACAACCACTAATTAACCAACTAATTAACTTCTGCATCTTTATTTCCTCAAATAAACTGCTGGCTCCTCTTTTTAGACGATAAACAGATTAACACAACATTGACAACTCTGTAGTTTTCTCTGTTCTGTACTGCAAACTGGAATTAAAGGCGCCATTTCTACCAAAGGTCTTGACAGACTGGCGACCTGTCTAGGGTGGACCCCGCACCAGCACCTCCCGACCCCACTAAGGGACAGGGTGTACAGAAAATGGAAGGATAGATGGATTTCTACCAAAGGTTTAGAATGCGTTTTTGAACCAGATGCTTCAAAGCGCCCTGTCCATAATTCTTCAACACACTGTCAGCTCCCTCTGTCAGTCAACCTATATAAATTCATTTTTGACCATTATTGCAAGTTTGACAAAATAAAACATATCAAACTTTGCACATGTGTGGCTTACTGAATTGTTTTTAATCAAACTGAAATATTTGATTTTCTAGTGTGATGCGGACACTAAATATGCCAAGGGCTGAAGCCCTTGAAAGACATCTCCCTTTGCTTAATAAAAGACTCCAGTCATTTTGTTTGGTGATATGCTCACATCTTATGAACAAATGCATTATGTAAATTTTAAATGCATTATTTTTGCAAGACACATTTATAAAGGAATAAAGTAAAAGATTAAATAGCCTTTTTTTTAAGTAGCGTACTTAAGATATGTTTCTGTTGAATACGAAGATTTCCGACATGTGTCCCCCCCAATAGTAAACATATTCCTACGCCCTTGCTAGAAGACCAGCTGGTAGCTCAGTCCTGGTAAAACTGCATTATAAATTGAAAGTTGGTTCAAAGAACCACATTATTCTTCAGAGGTCATGTTAAAATTGCACATATTGTAATTGTATTTCCCCATTTTAGCTTGCCAGGAGCCGTTGGGAAACTGGAGGCTGAACTGCTTCAGACCTGGCAACTAATTGCAGGTTGGAATAAAGGTGGGAGCCTGACAAGAATAAACACTGCATATAAATAGAGGCAGGCAGGCATGGACTCGGTGAATGTCAGCCGCTCACATCAGAGGTGCAAGATGGAATTGGCAGCAAGATTATGTCAAACTGTGGGCCACCTGTGGGATAATGAAGTAAGCAGGCAATAAGGGAAGAATTGAATGAGATGAAAATATTTCATTAGCCAATCTCTGTCCTTACATTGTTTCCCCAGTACTCCTGGATTCTGAAAGGTCAAAAGATGAAAGACATTTTGTGTGCTTCTCTTCATAATTCACAAAGTTAAATTCAACAAGATATTTTTAGACAGTCAAGTGCTCTGATTTTGAAACAGCATTACAGTACATGGACTGTTGTCATTGGTGTATATAGGGATCATTTTTATTTAATTATATACAACCAATTCACAGCAAGTTCTATTTTAACATTGCAAGAGAAATAAATCCAACTTTTTTCCACAAATTAAACCATCTTATTAGTTCAGTCATAGAATTCAATTTATTTCAATATAATTCATTTTATTTCTATAGCGCCAATTCACATCATGTCATCTTAAGGCACTTTCCAGTTCAACCAGATCATCCAGTCAGATTGATTCAAAGTTTTCTTTCTAAGGAGAACCAGTTGATTGCATCGACTCATTGACTCTTCAGCAATCCCTCACACTAAGCATGCTTGTAGCGACAGTGGAGAGGAAAAACTCCCTTTTAACAGGAAGAAACCTCCAGCAGAACCAGGCTCAGTGTGAGCGGCCATCTGCCAAAACTTATGGGGAGTTTAGAAAGACTTAGTAGAGACTCAAAAAAAAGAAGCATGGTCCACAAGTACAGTTACCTTTAAAGCACAAATAAAGAGTTAATGGAAGTTGCTCATTTAGTGGTTCAAACAGAGACAGACAGATCAATAAGTACATTACTGTACATGTTAGACATTATTTTTGTCACCGATGGTGTGAGAGAGAGCAAGATGCTACTGTGAACAGTGACTCCTTTCACATAGGTGTCCAAAGCATTCTATTAGGGAAAAAATAATGATAACATAAAGATAATTGCAGAAATAACTGCAGAGAATGAAGAATGAAACACAGAGAGAAAAATTGGTCAACATGTCCTCCAGCGGACTAAGCCTAAAGCAGCTTAATTATAAGGTAAAACATAAGCTGCTCTTAGAATGAGCATGAATAAAGGATAGTTTTAAGCCAAGCCTTATACTCAGTAGACTGGGCTTAGCCTTGTCAACAGACAACTGCCTAACAGATAAAATAATTAGCTGGTTTTACCGGGGTCAGACCTGTCTGTCCTTATTCTATGGTAAGAAACTCTTGGCACCACCTGCAGTATTATAGCTTTGACAATCGAGGGCTAATATTATGCAGGGATTTATATAAGATAAGATATACTTCATTGATCTCACAGTGCAGAAATTCACTATATAGAAGGAAGAGATGTGTAAATAATTTTCTACATAAACCATGGATACACTAGAGTTCAAATTGGAGACATATTTCTCCTTTTAACTTTTATCAGATTGAGCTGTAGGCTTTTTAACGAGTTACTCTGAGGTTTCATAGCTACAGTATAATATACTGCAATATTCTGGCTGCAAATTAACATACATGTGTTTTCTTCATCATTCTCTTAACTTCATAACATAAATGGATTTGTTTTTGAGGGTTAGAATGGCTCAGAAATTAGAAGTTAAGTAAACACCACACAACAGATCGAAATAAGATCCTAGCTTTCTGATGTCAGGTCATAAAACAAAGGTTGTCATAAGGACAAAAATATATTCAGCAAACTATGAAGCTTTTTTATTTTAATTATTTTTGTAAATCACTATACTGTGATGTACATATGTTTGTTAAAATCACATTTCTTAGAATTAAATGTACTAATAAATAACAACAGAAACGATCATAAACCCATTAAAGGTTTAATGAGTTCCTGACCCCAACAATGTACCCTAAGAGTGCAGAAATGATTTTTTTCTTTCCTTCAAATTATCCCAAATGCTGCATATTCCACTGAAGTGGGATGAACAAATCCAACGCTGGTATCTTCACCAAAAAATCCAGGCACATTGAAATAAATATCCATGTTTTTTTTTTTTTTTCAAACAATGGACTTCTGTTGTTGACGATGAAAGTCATAATAAAGCTACTAATTTAAAAATCTAAGTTCAGGATCTGTTGACAGAAAACAATCTCAGTATCTTAAAGGGATAGTTTGGGATTTTTGACATGAATCTGTATGGCATCCCCATCACCAGTGTCATGCAATCACACTGACTTACCCCTGGCAGCATCCTGTGAGCAGAGTTCTCGTCCAGTTTTGGTCAAGCCGAAAGTAGTCCGGCAGGTTTGCTAGACCCAGCGAAATAAAACGTTTCTCTTCCCAAAACATTATGTGTTCAAAAGAGTGATATTTTTGCATCCCAAAAACATTGTAGTGGAAGAAGTCACACGTCGTTATCACTTGGTCCTATTTTCTCTCTGTTCGTATCAGTGCGCGCGACACCATGACCTGACAGCTAGGGCCTACTAACCTGACAACAGCCAGATGCATGTCTCCCTCCGCCTAGCTAGGAGCTAGTCTGAATGACGGCACGCACTGATACGAACAGAGAGAAAATAGGACCAAGTGATAACGACGTGTGACTTCTTCCACTACAATGTTTTTGGGATGCAAAAAATATCACTCTTTTGAACACATAATGTTTTGGGAAGAGAAACGTTTTATTTCGCTGGGTCTAGCAAACCTGCCGGACTACTTTCGGCTTGACCAAAACTGGACGAGAACTCTGCTCACAGGATGCTGCCAGGGGTAAGTCAGTGTGATTGCATGACACTGGTGATGGGGATGCCATACAGATTCATGTCAAAAATCCCAAACTATCCCTTTAAACCCAGGGTGAAGCTGTAGTCAGTTCCTAAAAACGGGTTCCAACAACCTGCGACCAATCCAAGCACTGATTAGTTGCTATGATCAGACAAACCCTACCAAATGTCCAGGCTTCAGCTCACAAGGTAAAAGCAGGTTATCTTAGCTGTGGCGGCTGGTGGAGTTTTCTCCGGGGGGGCTATAACTTCAAAATAGACATATACCAAAAATCAATTAAATGTATATTAAGATATCACACCAGTATATTTACACGAATGCCAACAACAAAAAATAACATGATAAAATGTTCTGAAAAATGTTTTTTGGGAAACCTTTACTCGTCATCACTGATGGGGCAATGGCGTTGAAAGTAACAGCGTTACTAACCATTGCCGACACCCCGTTACTGCACATTACTCAGGTCGCACAATGAACCTTTTTTCATGATAGGACTCGTGCGCGCGTCAGGAGAGAGGGGAGGATGGAGAGTGAGGAGGACTCCAGCGGCAAAACTGCGCTTTCCAGATGGAAATACTGGTGTTACGTCAAGCTGCGTTTCCCCATCAGATACGGTTTCCCCTGCATCTCTGCATCGTGCAGGCGGCACGATTCACCGCGCAAGCGACAGGAAACGCACATGCTCGCTAAAGGCGCGCAACAGTCGCCCTGTGCTCGCCTTGCAGCAAGAAGGTTCTGGGTTTGATTCCCGGCCCGGGGTCATGGAGTCTGCATGTTCTCCCTGAGCATGGTGGGTTCTCTCCGGGTACTCCAGTTTCCTCCCACAGTCCAAAAACATGACTGTTAGGTTAATTGGCTTCTCTAAATTCTCCTTAGGTGTGAATGGTTGTTTGTCCTGTTTCTCTCTGTGTTTCCCTGTGACGGACTGGAGACCTGTCCAGGCTGTACCCCGCCTCTCACCTGTAGACAGCTGGAGATAGACACCAGCACCCCTTGTCATCCCAGCAGGGATAAGCATGAATGGATGGATGTTTTTTATGTCTTAATCCAGGTCATTTGGTGAGTGGAGCGGCGCACTAGCGCCCTCTATTGGCCAGCCACCACTGGTTATCATGATGCATTGTGGATTACAGCATACTCTCGTCCATCCAAAGGACATCGCTCTAGAAGTCTTCAGGATTCTTTAAATGTAACTTTGCATGTTGGATTTTTGTGATTTCTCTGAAAACTTAGCATTTTCACCTCAGGGGTAATTTATGCAGATGCTTTGCTAAGACTGGCTTAAATGCTTTCTTGGTCTAAATAATCCTGATCCTTGTAACATAATTGTCTTTAAACTGTTTGAAACTGGATCTACAACCTTTCAGATTAATTTTGAACTCATGTTTGTTTTATAGAGAAATGTTTTTGTGTCATTTAGATCTTCTGTAAAGATTAAAAACAATAATTTCTATTATCACATTATTTCACAGATGGCAAACCTTTTTTCTGTTACCAGCACACAATCTAGGTTTTTGGCATAAGCACCTCAGCTTTTATTAAAATAATTCTGCAAACAACTGAAAGCAGTCACTTACATTCTGTTATTTGAAACTGGTATGTTTTCATTTTTCATTCTAAGGGAGTATGACCTTGGGATACTTCCAACTTAAAATGTTCTCCTCCACACTCTGCATACTCCATCCAGCCCCCAGCAAGCACTGATTTACATGAATGCAGAATGTCTTCCTTCACATCCTCTCTCCTCCAGGCAGAGATGAGCAACTCCAGCTCCGTCTCCTCGCAGCTATTATATCACAGCTATGTCAAGCACAAAATTTAAGACATACTTCTTTGGTGATAATTAATGCTTTAATGAATTGCATACCACAACCTTAACATCATTAACACCAGCACTTCTCTTCCTGAAGGTTTCTCACCGGAGGGAGGGGGAGCCTCCATAACGAAACACACAGAAGTTCCAGGCACAAAGATCTCTCTGACCTTTCCTTTCAGACTCTGTCTTCATTAGTAATTACCCACAGTATCCACTTGTTGTGAGAGGGCGGCCATGCTTCATACACTTTCATCTATTACAGAAGAACTAACTTTGAATGTCTCCTGTGAGCTGTGCAGAAAATTATGTCGTGCACGGCTAATGTTAAATGGAAATAGCAAAATATCTGGTTGGTTAAATGAGCGACAGCAATGGGCACAAGGCTTTCATTTGGCATAAACACATTTCAATCTGAAAAACTCACAAAGACAAAAGACAATAAGGAGAAATTTATTGATACAATTACATGTCTTTGGCGCTCAGACCTCGGCAGGAAACATAGCGCTTAATTTCGATAGATATGTATGAACAGGAGCAAAGAATAGGGCTGTTTCCATCCAGGCCTGAAACTGGTGGTGGAGTGGAGATAGATGAAGTTGGTCAGTCTGTAGACTGCTGGTTAGAGAGACGGTCTGCTGAGCTTTATGGGGAGATCCAGTGGACTGTATGAGCTGATTCTAGAGCTTCACTCAGGGACCTGGAAGATGGAAGTCCAGCTTGGATAACACAGGTTGTGAGAACATGAAACTTGCTCATCATCACAGTGGAGAGGAAAAACTCCCATTTGGGAAGAAACCTCTGGCAGAACCAGGCTCAAAATGGCGGTCTTCTGCCGGACCGGTTAAAATGAGACAGGGAACGCAGTAAGAGTCCGGAAGGAATGACACTCTGATGAAGCTTTAGCTACGATGGTGGAGGAGGGGATGGAGGTGGGTTGAAATGGCGTCATCTGAATGAAGTCACAGCGCAACCACTGCCTGCGCACCAGGAGCACACAAGTTGTGGATCGGAGTCCTTTTAAGATGAACTTTGGATGCCGATTGGCTTTTGTGGAGGCGTGGTTCAAAGCTGATGGCTGTGCTGTAGATGGATGTAGGAGAGGAATGAGTTTCTTCAGTTGAACTTCCGCCTAGGCTCTATCAAAGAGAACATGCTAACTTAGCAGTCACAGCTTGCAACCTGATGATCGGCATCACAAACTCAGTTAGCATGTTTTGCAGCACTGTTGCCACGCTGCCAGTCCCACTACATGCAACCTCAGCCATGTGGATGCAGTTAGCTGCTGTGTTTGGGATGCCAGCTCAGGAAAGAGAAATCAGAAAAAAGATGGAGTGGTTTCATTCACAATACTTTTGGCTTTATTCATTTGCAAACATCACATTTAGAAAATGGTTGTTGTTTGGTGTAAAAGAGGCTATAAATTCAAGAAGTTACAGACTGAGTTACAGTTTGAAGGATTGCATGTTGTAGTTAAAATAAACTAATTCTAACTTCTTTGTAAAAGTGAATTTGACTCTCACTATTATAAAAATGTATTTAACGGAAAAATCTGGTCAGCAAGGAATAATCAATGGATCATTATTTATACCTAAAACTAATACGTTTGTGGTGATTTAATGAATTTAGTGTTAATCAGTAAAAGAATGTTTGGAAGCGGCCATTTTTACCCAAATATAGTAGCCCCTCCCTCCTGCCATCTTCCAGCAGTGACGTCACGGTGCGGTAAGCCTAGCGCCATTCTCCCCGCTTTACAAGCTAAATCAATGGGAACTACTAGACACATCTGCAATCAACAACAATTATTGAAGGTTTCCAGAGGACTTCACCATTGAAATTCACCAGAGCTATAGTGAAACTGACAATGCCCACGTGCATGGCAGCTGGATGCTGGAATACATCGGGTAAAAGTGAAAAAAAAGAGTTATTCCACCTTTCTGATTCCTGATCCTCCACGGACGGGTTGGTCGTTGGATCGCCAACTTGAAGAGGGAGGATTTGCCATCGAACTTCTGGCCAGAGAAAAAACCCGTAATATGTAGCCAACATTTGGAAGAAGAATGTTTTCAAGATGACTTGGATAATAGCGCGTTGTGACAAACACCAGATACAGCACTGGGACTTGATTAACAGCCGATACCGCACCGTGACGTCACTAACCAGTAGGTGGCAGTAGTGTTCTTTGACAAACATGGATGCCTCCAGTAAAGCTCATTCACATGAAAATTACTCTGAATTAAAAACACTGATCATTTATTGAACAGGATGGAATAATTTCATATTGAAAGAACTTTTAAAAGTTTGAATTCTGAATATGAGCGGACTTTTACTTATAACTGAGCAGCTCTGACTCTTCTAGCTCTGTAATGTTGAAAGTTTGAAGTCTGTTTAGTAAAGAAATCAAAGAAAATATGTATTTTATTAGAGTGGATGTTATCTCTGAAACATTAGCATGTCTTCCATGCAGTTGTCTGAACAGAAGGGTTCACATTTAGATGAGTTTGTCAACATTTTTAAATTACAGAGACTCAGGGATTTATTAGGACTAATCAGCCCGGCAGCATTCCGACTAATCCCAATCCTAATTGCTTTTATAGCATCTGAACTTGGTCTTTCATTTTCTCTCAGAAAGCACAGTTGGGAAGTGGAACATGTGAACTTGCAATTATCTCTATGCAACGCAATAATTAATGTCATGACTTACTCCTGTTTGACAAATCAACCTGAATAATGTGAAGGTCTACTTATTTCCAGCATGCTGGGAACAACAAGCTGCTGCAGTAAAACATTTTAGGTGCACATGTGAATCAGCTCTGCTTCTCTTGGTCGTTGTTAAGCTTGGGGAGCTGGTGTGAAAAGAAGGTGACAGTGTGAGGGTTACGTTTGAGGGTTTATTTGTATGAACCGGTGTGAACAGATTTGGTTGGATAGTTTATTAGGAGAGTTTCAGGAATTATTTTTTATTTAGTTTTATTAGCCTTAATGTTGCACATATTGTATGAGAGAGAACGCTGTACAGGTAAAGCTTCATCTTCTATTTATCTATGTCTATATTTGAACACACGCCCTTTCTGGGCCTGGGTCACTCCATTTTTTGACAAGTAAAGTTGAAATATAGCAAGAGATATTTTTTCGTAGTCTAGCTTTTAGGTGGTAGTAGGTTTAAAGTAGGTCCTGCTGCAAAAGCAAAGAAGAACCAAGCCTCAAAAAAACACACTTGAAAAAATCAAAATCTAGATAAGTAATTTTTCTTAAAATAAGTGCATTTGTTCTTGAATCGAGGAGGTAAAAAGGACATTTTGCCAATAGAACAAGACAGTTTACATTTTAATTAAGAAAATATAATTGTGTGGTCTTATTTCAAGTGCATTTCATCTAATTATCTTATTTTAAGAGTAAAAATATTAATTCCATTGGCAGATCATTTAATTTACCTACTCAAATTTTTTTACATATTTCTAGATCGTTTTTCCAGTGCACTGTTAAAAATGTAAATCCAAGTAAGTCAAATGTTCTTAAATTAAGTGCAACTTTTTTTCTTGAATTGAGCAGGTAAGTAAGACAATTTGCCAATGGAATAAGACAATTTACACTTAAAATAATAAAAAAACAATAACTACAGTCTCTTATTTCAAGTGCATAATATCTGATTATTTTATTTTAAGGCTAAATATACTAATTTCATTGGCAAATAGTCTTATTTACCCATTCAAATTAAGGGTAAATATACTTATTTTAAGAATTTCTTACTCATTTTAAGATTAGCAGTGTAGCTCACCATTCCATAAATAAAGGCAATAAAGGCCTGTTACAAATGTGTCCAGACTTCAGAAACAATCTAGATTAAGTGTTTTTACCCTTCATTTGAGCAGGTAAATAAGTTCTTTTCCAATGGAATTAGTTTTTTTACTCCTAAAATAAGATAATTAGATAATATGCACTTGGAATAAGACAATGTAATAGCTATATCTTATCTTGTTCCATTGGTAAAGTGTCTCACTCACCTCCTCAGTTGAAGAAAAAATCACTTATTTAAAGAAAGAAATTCTTATTTAGATTTATATATTTTGCAGTGTAGACAAGAAATCCTTCAAGGCCATGAAAACAATAAAACCGTAAAAATTTTTATTCTTGTTTCAAAAGCAGAAGAAGATAATGGATAAGATAAAATCAAGATTTCTTGATTTTGAGCATTGCACTAGAAAAAAATCAAAATCTAGATAAATTATTTTTTCTTAAAATAAGTGCATTGGTTCTTGGATTGAGGAGGTAAAAGAGACTCATTCCGAATTAACTAATTCCCATGGAAAATAATCATAATTATCTGCTCAAACAAAGGCTAAATACTGTATACTAAATTTTTAAAAACATTACTCATTGTTAGATCTTGTTTGAAGTATGGTCACCGTTGTAACAGTTCTTACTTTAAGCCCTCATGTATGGATTGGTTTGCTAGCTTTGAGGCTTGGTTCTTTTTTGTTTTTACTGCAGGAAACTTTAAACAAACCACTACTTAAAAGGCTATGAAAAGATATCTCTTGCTATATTTCAATGTTACTTGAATTGAAATTGAGTGCCAGAAGATAAGTGAGACACTTTACCAATGGAAAAAGACAATTTTCATTTAAAATAAGAAAGAACAATTGCATTGTCTTATTTCGAGTGCATATTATCTAATTATCTTACTTCAAGAGTAAAAACTCCCAGTTCATTGGCAAATCATCTTATTTATCTGCTTAAATTAATGTTAAATACACTTAATTTAAGAAATATTTACTTATTTCTAGATGTTTTTTGCAGTGAGGATAAAGTTACTGATACCACTGAGTGCTCCACCCCCCCTCCCTGACGTAATGAAAGCAATTTACCGTGAGCTTTGAGCTCAGATGGCAGATGTGAGAGAGACTGGAGAAGTTGCTGTGAATGTTTAGCAGCCTGTAACATCGTCCAGCATGATCGGAATGGGTCTGAGTAGATAAAGCTAAGGAAGACTTGTTCGACTGATTGTTTCCCTTTTATCAGTTGGCATGGCAACACGTCGGAATAAGTCATTAAACTTCTGTCAGAGGCTGAAAGACTGAAGCTGGATTTGAGAAGTGATTTCAGTGGCATATTGTTCATCATCATGCAGAGATCTGCTGAAATCCTCCTTCATTTGTGGGTGTTAGTTGAAAGTTATCCCAGCCTGTAGATAAAGTCAACTTTCCTGATCATCCTCAGTCTGGATATGCAGCTGATCTGCGCTGACATTTGAGCAAACACTGTCTGGCTGACCTAGTGGCTCACCAACCCGCCATGCAGAATCCTGTCAATTTCTCAACGGCATCACTCAGTATCCCACCTCTGGGCTCCAATCTGCCCACCACCATATCAGCGGCACTTCCCTGACAATGCAATGACTCAGCCAGACCCGGCAATCTGCCCAACAGGCTCATCACAAGGAGTCCAGACACAGCTCTTCCAATGCCACTGACTCTGACCTGTTTGCCTTTGTTTGTATACTGGGTAAGTATCAAATACAGAAAATGTTTCCAGTGTTTATTAAAGTTGTGTTTAAGACCAAGAAATCTTCTAACATTTTACAGTACATCAATAATCATGTAATAACATGCTAATAACATAGCAAGTTACACTTAATTACCAAATAACAAGAAAAACTTAATGGAGAATTTTTATTTAAGTGCTGTGCTTCATATTTTAGTCAGACAAGGTAAAGTCAGACTTCTTAGATTTTAAACCGTTATTAGCAGGTAACTCATATTTATTTCATAGACAGCAATAAATTAATATTTTATTATCTGGTAAAATGTAGTTTATTACTTGGTATATATGAGAAAACCTAACCTAGAAGACAGCAAGCCAATATTTTTATTTCAATTCAATTCAGTTTATTTCTATAGCACCAATTCATAACACGTCATCTAAAGGTACTTTACAATCACCAGATCATCCAGTCGAATTGATTCAAAGTTTTCTATCTAAGGAAAACCAGTTGATTGCATCGACTCATTGACTCTTCAGCAATCCCTCACACTAAGCATGCTTGTAGCGACAGTGGAGAGGAAAAACTCAATTTTAACAGGAAGAAACCTCCAGCAGAACCAGGCTCAGTGTGAGCGGCCATCTGCTGAGGGCGACTGGGGTCCAAGGAGACAGAAGCAGACATAGAAAAAGAAGCATAGATAATAAAAACATCTCTGTTTAACCCTCTGAGCCCCTCTGATGACATGGTAAAAAAATTTTTTTAATTGTGGCCACGAAGTAGTATTTCGTTTAACGTGCGCACGAAATACTTATTAATAATATTAATATCATTCCTGGACAACTGGGTAAGCAAATCGAGCGCGCCTTCTCTAAGGTCTAAGGCGCGCTCGATTTGCTTACCCAGTCGGTCTTCGCCAGTCACGTGACATTTGTTGCTAAGACGCCATTTTAGGTGGAAAAGGCGTAGTGTAAACAACCGCAGCATAGCTAAACGAAGGACTAAAGGCCCGTTTACATAGCAGCCTGTCCAAGATAAGTCATTACAGTTAACATAAGCCTAAAACAGGGGCGGATTTATTGATATTATTAATAAGTATTTCGTGCGCACGTTAAACTTATTGCGTGGCCACGAAGTAGTATTTCGTGCGCACGAAATACTACTTCGTGGCCACAATTAAAAAATTTTTTTGACCATGTCATCAGAGGGGCTCCGTAATATGTAACTTGAGTTTAGTTTTATAATGCTTTATGATCATAAGTTCCAATTTACTTTGGAAGCCATTGGTAGGTGGTGGCCAATAGTAGAAACTATTATGTGGTAACCTAAAGGTAATCATGCACCAAAAGTCTCCATTGTTACATAGTCACAAACAATTGTAATTATTACATGTAGGTTATTATTTTGAATCTTGAATCTTAATCTTGGGGTAACTACTCACCCAAAAAGTTTTTCTTGTTACCAAATACTATAGTGTGACTTGCTAAAAGTCACACAAATAAAGTTTACTACATGCCAATAAAAACTTGAAACTATGAAGCAATGAACCAGATTTTTCTTGGGCTTCTGAAGATACAGAAATAACACTGAGACTTAGACACGTTTCCTGCATATAACTCAAAGATATTAAGACCACTTAAGAATGCTTGAGACGTTAAGAATACAGTCTGGCATATGACCCTCCTTCTTGAAAACACACATTATATAGTAAAAGTTGAGTGCAGGAAGGAAAGGTATATTACAAGATTGATATTCTGAGAGGGGATCTTGTTAGGCACTTGAATAAAAAGAATAGATGATGAATAAATTGCCACTGGCGAGATAGCGTACATGTTGAATTGAATTGTTCAAGCTAATGCAAGTGCTTTTTCCATGATAACGTGCAAATTGCCCTGGGCTAGTTATGCAAGCATCTATTTTTCCCTGCACTAAAGCCCACTTCTTTGATATCCACTTCTAATAGAAAGAAATTTAATAAACCTGTAAATTATTTCATAGTTTTTATTCTCTGGCTGGAGAAAATGTCACAACCCTCAGATATAACTAAACAACTTTTTATTTAGGTGTCATTTTTTTAAAGTGCAGTTGCACCAAATAATTTTGAAATGCTCTAAGAAAAACTTTGATGATTTTGAGAAAATGACGAAATGATCCACCCGTCCATCTGTCTGTCTGTCCATCCATCCATCCATCCATCCATCCATCCATCCATCCATCCATCCATCCATCCATCCATCCATCCATCCATCCATCCATCCATCCATCCATCCATCCATCCATCCATCATCCATATGTCCATCCTTCATCATGAATTTGAAGCCCAGCACTCTGATGAGACTGATGAGCTCCACCTGTGTAGACTACCCTGGTTCTTCACAAAGATCCTCTATTGAAGAGATGCATAACTCACACACACACACAGGAACCCTGACACCTTGAGCATAAGATATACAAAAACGTTTCTCTCAGTGGCGTTTATTTGTTTAGAAGAGCTTGTTTTCATTAAGTAAAATTACTCACAATGGAAAGAATATCCGCAATTTTTTCTGAAGTAAAAGTAGTGAATCTTTTATCCAAGTAAAAGTAAAAAATAAGTGCTGGTAAATTACTACTAAATGTACATTTCTTTTTCAAAAAGTTCATCAAGTAAATGTAGCTAGTTAGTTTCATCTCACTTTTTACAAATTACTGTTGCTTTAAACCACCAACACTTTTACTGTAAATAAACAGCGTGCAGCTTAATTTAATTACTTTTACTAATACAGTAGTAGACACAGCACAGCCAGAGCTGTAATCAGACTACAGCCGGTGTTTGAATAATCTGATCATCAGACTGTCGGTTACAGCAATAGATAATAAATAAATAAACAAATAAACAAACAAACAAACAAACAAATAAATAAATAAATAGTTGGCCCCAAAATCAAATTTTGCCTCAGGCTCCATGGTGGCTTGTGCCGGCCCTGGGTTATTGTTTGGATGATAATGTAATATGTTCATTTGCTGTTTTGTTGTAGCTACATGGTTATTTTTGCTGTGGGTGCTCCTGTGTATTTTCCTTTGTCTTTGTGCAGGTATCTGTCGTGCAGCCAGGCAGGATACAGCTTAATCCTGGCTTCTTTATGCTGGAACAAGTCTGATCTGTGATGGCTCCATTTCATAACTTACAGGATTTACTCTGTGTCTGAGTGTTTTGGAACATAGGATTAGGATCACAGACGTTTTAGGTCTAATGACATGTCTTTACTGCATCCTTTAATGCAGCAAGAGCTGAGGTCAGACTTTTACCTCAGTGCTTCAAGTCAGTCTGTGTTTGCTGTCATTGACTGCTCTCCTTGTTATTAACACTGCAACAGTGAGCAGTATGACTGTACTTTTCAAGTAATCATCATGTTTTGGTTTTTAGATGGCCTTTATACTGTCCCTCTATTGTCAAAATATCTCACTTGATTATGTTTGTTTTCCAATAAAAAATAAATAAATATCATCATTTAAGATAAAGTGGGTTTTCTAGTTTTAGAGGTCTAGGACACTTAATGCTTATACCATAAAACTGAGAGTTTAGTAAAATCTCCAAAGGTCCCAAGCTCCAACCTGAAGGTCACAAAAGCGCAATGATCCACCCAAGAAACCCAGAGATATTTACCTTCTCCTATTTGTCTGTTTAGAAGAGAAAGTGGTATTCATGTCATGGCCAAATTCAATTCAATTAAGTTTATTTCTATAATTCACAACACGTCATGTCAAGGCACTTTCCAGTTCACCAGATCATCCAGTCAGATTGATTTAAAGTTTTCTATCATAGGAAAACCAGTTGATTGCATCAACTCATTGACTCTTCAGCAATCCCTCACACTAAGCATGCTTGTAGCGACAGTGGAGAGGAAAATTCCATTTGAACAGGAAGACAGAAATCCTGGACGATTTTGGAATTGCCCCCGGACATTTTTTTAGGTATGAAATTTAGGACATGTCCAGGAAACAATTTCGATGTTTTACTGAATGAGTGCTTGTTGCTATGATGCGTCTTTGCTCAGCAGCTTCGCTTGTTGTAAACCAACCAATCAGCACACAGCTTATCTAAATATTCATGATCATACCATAAAAGGAAGAAAACCTGTGGTTTCATTGTAGGGCTTTTAACCAGGCTTGCATTAGGGCTCATAGAACAGCTAATATGCCATTTTCAGCCCAACCAATGTTACACACCCTATTCAGAGACCTTAAGGACCGGCACCAAATACCCTATAGAATCATTCTGTAGAATCATGCTGAGGCCGACTGGGGTTCAAGGAGTCAGAAGCAGAGATACAAAAAGCAGCTGTAAAAGGCGGCCCCGTCCAGGAAAAACACAGCCAGGCAGACGAGCTGCAAGCCAGAGGATGAAGAGAACACATCCAGTTAGTCACAGTCAGAGAAACAGGACTACACTGGAAAACAGGCCGATCTCCAACATCTAGAAACAAAGGTGTGGATGGCAGCAGCACAGCTGATATTTCTCTCCAATCCTGAATCTTTACAAAGGTTCCACCACATTTATACGTAATAACTTTTTGTAACTCTATATGTATGCTATATTGATATGGGTGATCATAACAACAAATTAAAGGATTTAGTCTAAATTTTGGTAAATTTGAGTGGAGGCTGCATTTCTATTTTTTCACAGGAGACTATCACGCCACCCCCCTAAACCTCCTAGAACCTGTTTACAGAAGATTTAGTTTAAAAGGGCCTCTTTTAACAGGTCAGATCCTCTAAATTAGGATGGAATGCCTTCTAAATCAGTAAACATTTGAAAGTAGAAACAGAAACATGTTTAGACTACCACAAATACTTTCCTTTTCGATAAAGCTGTTAGTTAGAGTGGCTCAGGTTATCCTGAGCTATCTCTATAGTTATGCTGCTATAGGCTTAGACTGCTGGAGGACATGGGGGCAGCTTTTCATCATTCTGCTTCATTCTGTCTCTGTTTTCCCACTCTGCAGTTTTATTTTTAGTTCAGCACCTAACTTTATACTCTCTTTGCTTTCTTCCCCATCATAGTAGCTTCATCTGGTCTGTTCCTGTTTGGCTTTGACTCCATCCTGGAGAGAAATATCATCTCTGCTGCTGCCATCAACACTTTATTTTAGAGATGATAGAGTTAGTCCTGTTTATTTCCTAGACATAGCAGTGGGCTCAGCTTGTGAGTGTAGGCGCTCTCTGTTATCCCTGTGATAGGAAAACTGACTAACTCTTTCTAGACGGAGCCACGAGTGAAGCTGGTTTACCGTTACCTTTTCTAACATCAAAAGGGTTGTTGGGCTGCTCAGTGAAGCAGTGTGTATCACTGCTGCCTTGCAGCATGAATGATCTGGGTTCAATTCCTGGCCCAGGGTCTTTCTGCATGGAGTTTGCATGTTCTCCCTGAGCATGTACGGGTACTCCGGCTTCCTCCCACAGTCCAAAAACATGACTGTTAGTTTAATTGGCTTCTCTAAATTCTCTTTTGGTGTGAGTGTGTGTTAATGGTTGTTTGTCCTGTTTGTCTCTGTGTTGCCCTGCAATGGACTGGAGACCTGTCCAGGGTCCAGCAACTGGAGATAGGCACCAGCACCCCTCATGACCCCAGCTGGGATAAACGTGAAGGAGGATGGATGGATGGATGGATGGATGGATGGAAAGTATTTTTGGATCAGTCCCTCTATGTTGCTTGTCTATGTCTTCTTCTGTCTCCTTGAACCCCAGTCTCCCTCTGCAAATGGCCGCTCACACTGAACCTGGTTCTGCTGGAGGTTCCTTCCATTTAAAATAGGTTTTCTTCTCCACTGTCGCTGCACACATGCTCAGTGTGAGGGATTACTGCAGAGCAGACAATACAAATAAATATTTACTGTCTCTACATGTTCATCCAGGAGGAGGGAATCCCTCATAGTCAATGACTCCATGCAGTCAGCAGGTTTTCTTATTTAGGAAACTATAATCTGATTAAATTATCTTTGTAAAGTGATTTAAAATTAAATATGTTGTGAATTCCTGCTTTTAAAATGAAAGTGAATTGAATGGCAAAACATTTTGCCATCAAAGTCAATTATGTTTAATAACTGAAAAGAAAAATAGATGAAAAGTTATGTTTTTTACAGCATGATGTAAATCTAAAAGAAATACTAGCCCTATGGGTAAGTTGAGCCGTTCTATGAAAGCCTCTGTGCTTTATTAGAGAACATTAGGGAACGAACACCAACAACAAAGCAGGGAAAACAGCAGGTCATAGAGAAAGTTGTGGAGATGTGTTAAGCAAGGTTAGACATCCTAAGCTTTGACACCTCACAGACCTCTGTTCCATCCATCATCTGAGACTAAAAAGAGTATGGCACAACTAAGAAACTTCACAAGACACGGCCGTACACCTCAACTGACAGGTCAAACAAAGAATACATGAATTATAGAAGGAGCCATCAAAAGGAGCTGCAGAGATCCACAGCTCAAGTGGGGGAACGAGTTGACAGGACAAATGAAAGTTGTGCATTTCACAAATCTTACCTTTATGGAAGAAAAACACACAAAAAAGGCAACTGATGACAGAAGTCCACAGGAAGTCATGTTTTTAGTTCACCCGTTGAGGTGCAGGGAGCATCACAGACATGTGGGACAAGTAGCTGTGGTCAGGAGAGACTAAATCTAAACTTTATGGTCCACATTCAAACTGCTATAAGCAGCAGTCAACCAACGGTGAACATTCCTCACACATCTATAGTGAGTCATAGATGTATCTGCATGATGCTGTGGGGATGTTGTCAGAATATGGAGGTCAGTCAGTTTTATGACAAAGATGTATGATGCTAAATGCAGAATAATTGTGGAAAATAACTGTTAGAAGACATGGAAGCAGTGGAACGGCCGAGAAAATGTAGTGCTTGTGACACCAGATCAAATTGGGCCCCTGAGCAGCTGCTGTCCCATCATCTCTGGGCCATCACAGGATTTATGTAACTAGTGTTATAGGCAGTGTTTTGAATGAACGTGTTCACTGAATGGCGTTCACTCAATACGTTCATGTTTTTAGATAACGGTAAACTGATAGGATCGGTTTTGAGGTAATGAATGTGAACAAGAGCGACGTTCACTCTGAGAATGATGAGCACCAATCACAGCTCACGTTGGCGTTCAATCAATAATGACACTTTTCATTGGATAACGTCAGGTTTGATGGCACTAATTACGGCAAACAGCATACTGTAACTGAGCAGGATGTCTACATTATGGTTATCCGCTTTTGAGACTTTGAGTTTTTCGGTGGTCTTTGGTTGCTCTCTGCTGCCCCCTTGTGCCTGTCTCCTTTCCCCTAGCTCTTTTCTAGTCTCTTCCATTCACATCTGCTCCATATCTGCTTATTAGCCTGGTCTTTGTTCTGTCTCCCATTTATACACCTCATGTTCAGTCACTGTTTGCAGGTTTCTTGTTGATAGTAAGGCTACGTTCACACTGCAGGCCTTAATGCTCAATTCCGATTTTTTTGTGAAATCTGATTTTTTTGCGTGTCCGTTCACACTTCCAAGTATATGCGACTTGTATGTGATCTACTGTGTGAACTGAAAGCGTTCAACCGAAGTGTCCCGTATGCGCACTCGAGGACGCGATGACGTCACATGTAGCAAGCGTCCTCAGCGTTTGCGGAAGTAAACATGACTCGTAATACCGCAGCGTATATTGCGTTCTTTAAGTTCTTCTCCAACAGGAGCAGGCACATTACGAACGAAATCTTTTTAAGAAGATCAAAAAGAAAGACCCTCCCCCGGTTCCGGTAAGACCCTTCGAGTTTGGTCTGAATCGAGCTATCTTTCCAAATATGAATTAAGTCAGCAACCTCACTTTCTCTCCATTGACTGCTCTCTGTGTTATCTTCCGCCATGGTTGTTAGTTTTTCCCACCTCCGCTTAGTAGGACGCAGATTAGTAACGTTTAGTAACATTTGTCAAGTATCAATGACGTGTAGGTCGGATGAATGCGACCTGGCCGTACAGACACAGGTCGCATTTGAAAAGATCAGATACGTATCGGATTCAGGACCACATATCCAAGTGGCCTGGGTCGCATCTGAAAAAATCCGATCTGTGTCGTTCAGACTGTCATAAAAAGATCAGATACAGGTCACATATGTGCAAAAAAATCGGAATTGGGTCACTTCAGGCTGCAGTGTGAACGTAGCCTTAGTTGCATCCTCATCTCTGGCTCGCCACCTGACTTTTCCTTGATGTTTTCTGGCTTTTGGTTCTCAGTATTTTTGTGTTTTGGATGTTTGCCTCAGTTTTTCATTAAATCTACTAGAACTTATCTCTGTTTTTGGGTCCTCAAGCAACCGCACCCCCCTTGTTGACAGTCTACTGCTAATACTAGTCTGCTCCATTCCGACTCATCTGCTGGTATTTCTGATGCCAGTTTAGCAGAGCGCTTGGCAGTGTTTGATCAACTAACGAAGGAAGACTGGGACAGAAAAACACTGCAAACTGTTCCTACCGGGACTTAACAAACAAGTTGCTATGTCAGCCACGTTCACTTCAACTTTAAAGGCACACATGGAGTTAAAGCATCCAAGCTATCTTGGGAAATATCTGCTACTGAATGAGGACGGAAGAAATAATTTTCATCCAGATCTTTTGGCAGAACCTGAATGTTCCTGTATGTTTCTATATATTATGATCCCACAAAAAGGACGAAATATGAGGTTATATTGTGGCTTCATTTAACAAATGAAATTGAACTAGTTCATTTATAGGTTTGTGAACTTAGTTCATTTTTTGAAAAAGTGAACTATGATGGTGAGCTGGTTTATTTACATCTATGTGAACTGAACATTGGCTATTGGCTTGCAACTGTCGCTGATTAACCTGTGTTTTGGGTTCATATGTTATTTATCCAGCCTCTCTGCGGCTCCACAATTCTTCCACATCAGCTCCAATCAAAGAAGTCAGGTGGTTTCTCCAGGCTAGTTTATGCCACGTTTCTCTTGACCAGCTCAGAACTTACCTCCACATATCTTTCCTCCTTCCCCATGTGTTCTGGTGTAATCCTTCTCATTCTGACCACATGGTCTTTAGAAACTGGACTCAGCTGAAACCTGCCAGTTCGCCTCAGCTCCATTGCCACCATCATGTTCCCTCACTACAAAACATTCTAGAAATAAGTACAAATTTCTTAAATTAACATATTAACCCTTAAATTGAGCAGGTAAATAAGATTTTCCAATGCAATGAGTATGGTTATTCTTAAAAAAATATAGTTAGATAATATGAATTTTAAATAAGACAATTGTTGCCAAAGTGTTGCACTTACCTCCTCAATTCAAGAAAACTGTTATTTTAAGAAAAAATGACTTAAGATTTCAGTTTTTTGCAGTGCTACCTCTCCACATTCCCCCTGCCAACTGCTCCATCCTTCTCCTGAAAGGAAGGAAACAGACAGAGATAGGCTTTGTTCCAATTCATGGGCTGCATTCTCCAAAGGCCATATTAGAAGGCAGATTACATCATAGCGCGGCTCCGAGGTCTGGTCTGATCCCAAGACTGCTTGTTATGCGGCCTACAGATGCGTCCTTCTTGTTGCCCGATTTGAAGGACGGGTCCGATGTATCCTCTCTATCCTTGGTTTTCCCAGGATTCATTGCGAGACCAAGCAAACCTGCTGCTCCGTGATCAGAGAAAATTGTACCTGGTACCGAACAGTGATGAGTATTAGAAGTACAGTATAATATACTACAAGTATGTGAATAGTTCCGTCTGAGATTAATGAAAATAGTTGTTTTAATGGTCATTGAGTCAGATATGTGGCGGTAATGTTTAATTTATCTAAAGGTTTTATCTGTTACTGTGTAAATGGGTTTGGCTGTAATTTAAGGACAGATTCTAATATATCAGCAGAGTGGGAACTATAAATCTGATCAGAGTTTAATTTTTAATTTGCAATTTTGCACAATTTGCTTAACTTAATATTTTCTGTTGTTGAATATAAGAGATATATTTTTTATACATACATTTTTTACATTTACTTATATCTTTTAACCCCTTTTATAGAATAGAATAGAATAGAATAGAAAATGTCTTTATTGTCCCACAGTGGGGACATTTACTGTAGCAAGAAGATTACTGAAAAAAATGGTCACACAATTATGAACCTTAGAAAAATGTATAAGAATAACATAATAGGGAAGAGTTAAAATATAAACAATAAAATACTGTAAAGTGTTTTAACAATATAAAACTGGAGAATTAATAACCAATATGCAGCTATGGACATTTTTACAGTAATGGATATTTGAAAATAGCAGCAACATCAGAGATGTGCAGAATGACAGCAGCAGGTTATTTAACAAACTATTATATTTGATTTTATTTGTTCCTGCTCCCGGTGGTTGGAACCTTTATTCCACTCTGGATTCTCATGAATGTAGTCTTTGTTCACTTTACAATAAAAAAGAAAGAAAAAAATATTAAAAACAAATGTTTTTAAAAGGTCGGTATTCATTGTTTTCCTGCTTTGTGTGTCAACTATCACGGTTGCACGGTGCAGAAAGTCTCAGAAGGGTAGACCTGTTTGAATTCAAAGCCAAACCTCTTCCGGTCTCCTTATTTTCAAGGATTTTGAAGGATCCAGTCCAGGTAGACTTGGAGCCCGTGAATTCGAACACAGCCATAGTCCCTCCTAACAGACCCATATGCTATGAGACTAAGGGGGTCACTCACCTCCCCTTAACCAAATCATCTTCTCCTTACACTGATGGACGTTCCATTTCTTATTGTCAACTCAAACAGAGCCCTGGAACCCAGAAGTCCAGCCTGATCTGCCAACTTACCTCTGTCATCTGCCTCCATGTTTATTTGCCCTTTTAGAGGCAAAGCATTTTACTGCTTTAAATTCAGTGAATGCAAACTATTTAATATAAAATAAATAGATATTGATGTCATCAATATAACAGCATAAATGGGGGATCAGACTGCTAATACACTGTTTAACAACACCTGTCTTCAGACTCGTCATAGGGACACAGCCCCGTAGAAGATCCGTTCTACCTATACAGCCATCATCATCTGCAGAAGCTTGTTGAAGAAAACCCTTATAACCCTGGGATCAATTAAGGATTAACAAATGGAATAAAAAACTGAATTAAAGGTGGTAGAGACCCTTTAGTGGTCGTAATGTTGTGGCTTGTTCGTGTACATAGATTTATAGAGCATGCAAAGACATAAAGTCAAAGATTGCACATGGATATGTCTGACATTGATATTCTGCAGGTAACTTCTGAGAATAATGGAGCCGCCTGCCTTTCTGAGTCCCCTCTGCACCAGGTCCTCTGTGTGTGACGAGATTTCTGAATTGAACAGTGTATCAGTGTGTAAGCAGTTAATCCATCTGTCTCCCAGACATTCTTTATACATTCTTTGAGTGAAACAACTTAGACGGTGATAAAATCTCAGAGCCGATGGGCTTTCAGCCCCCCTGCTGCCTCCGATTCTTTGCAGAATCTCCGGGTTTTTTCATCACCATTTCATGATCTCGCATGGAACATTGTGTTCACTTTTATAGACCACAACATAACAATGTAAAGATCAAAGTCAAATGGGTCCCTGCTTAAATCAAAGAAGTAAACATCACACATAAACAACAGTTGATGCTGTGGAGCGCTGAGCCTTAATAAATGTCAGATTTCTCTTCATGGCAGGTATTGATAGAGGTTTCTGGTGTAATGTGAATTTTATTTTCCTACACGTTTCTCGCTGTCTGGAATTTATAAGTCATGGCACAGCATAGTGCTTCAACAGCAATAAAGAGCATAAAGAAACCATTGATATTGAAGAATTATTATGGCTCTCCTAATATGAATGTTGGGGAGAGCAGGACCAAAATTAAGCAACAGCACGAGCCTCTTCCCAGCAATTTCTGCTTGTTCTGCTAATTCAAGACAACCTTTTCAATGAATGGGTCATTAATGAGGGTCTGCACAACCTGATGGCGTACAGAAGAGCTAATTCAGCTATCTCAGTCTGATGTGTTAGAGGAAAAATCCACCAAGCCCTGAGGTTTAACCTGCTCTAAGTGAACATAGAGCTCTTTAACTCAGGGAAGGTGTAACATTAAGGTATGATCAGTACAGGGGGGGATTTACCATTAGGCAATACTAGGCAGTTGCCTATTTTCTGGGGGGGCCATAAAGCTCTGTTTATATGTATGGTTAATACATCTATTCCCTATTTGTGCACATTAATTATGTTTTTGATAAAAAAAATTTCGCTAAAATGCCATCAGAATGCTTATAATATTAAGTGTGTCTCAGCCCCCCCTTCAGTGTCCACCATATTGGATCAGTCCATTTGCTGCTCATGTTCAGAAAGGTCCAAACAGACAGCAGCAAACCATTTGAAAACAAACCATGCAAAGAGCAGTGTTGCCAACTTAGAGCTTTAGTCGCTATATTTAGCCACTTTTCAGACCCCTCTAGCACTTTGATTTCTAAAAAGCTCCTAGCGCCAAATCTAGCCACTTTTTTCTGCTACTGGAGACTTTGGAGACAACATCTAAAAGCAGCGAACTCTGCTCTCCAGAGCAAGTAGATTGGTAACCCCGCCTCCTGCTCTCCTCTATCTTGTCTGCTGTCATGATTCATGCAGCTATTATTTCATCCAAATGAAAAATGGAGAACAGATAAGCAGATCATGGCTTGTCTACAGTGAAAGAAATTGCTTTTGCTGTCGCCTTTTTGGAAACAACAAGAGGAAAACAACAAGAAGAGAGGGACAAAACCTAGAATAAATAATGGATGTCTATTCTATTAACATTTCTCTATCTGTAGAATGGGTCTGTTTAATGTGTTGTCTCATTTCAGAGGGCCCCCTGCCTGTTCTTGCCTAGGGCCCCAAATTTCCTAAATCCACCTCTGAATGAGTAAAATCATTTAAAGCTGCTACCAGAGCCAATCTTAGCTGATTCGGTTCCCTGGATGATATCATGGTCTTTGACGCATCTACAGGCTGAAATGTCAGGAGAAAAGCTCAAATAATGGCCAACTTGTCTTGAAAAGAACATTTTAATTAGTCGGGGAGTTTCTTTTCACTTTGAATTCTTTTTCTGTGGAAGTTTAAACAGTTTTAAGATTGAGCATTTTTATTTGGACTTTAGAAATGGAATATAGCACAAAAACATTATTACAGATCTAGAAGAGGAATAAAATCCAGATAAAATGTAGCTGTTGTTGAGAAGTCCAAGCAGAACATAGAGCTAGAACAGACAGACTAATTCACTATGGGTTAACTGAGGAAAGGGACACAGTTATAGAGCTGCACATATGGGATGCTGAATGTGAAAGTTTAGCATCACAGTTTTTACTCTTACATTTTAATTATTTAGCGCACTTTTTTTTTTACATTCAGTACTTTTCGTATATATTTAGAGGCAAAAAGATAAATGTAAATCTATTTCCAAATCCTATATCTAACTCTATAAAATCTTTCTATATGTATATCTGTCTGTCTGTCTGGCATTCCGTCAGTGTGTGTGTGTTTTGTTGTGGCCATGTCTTTAATTCCTGGTGGGGACAATTTCCTAGGAATATGCTACATTTTGGGGACTCATAGGTACTTGTGGGGACCAACAACTGGTCCCCACAAGGAAAGTTTCTCTTCTTGGGGTGGGGGTTAGGTTTAGGACTAAGGTGTGAATTGAGTTTAGGTTAGGTTCAGGTATGTGTCTGTAATGGTTAGGGTTAGGGCAAGGGTCATGGTTAGGCCATATAAATTAGTGGGAAATGAATGGAAGTCAATGGAAGGTCCCCACAAGGATATTGTGACACAACATGTGTGTGTGTGTGTGTGTGTGTGTATGTGTGTGTGGGGGTAGGGTGGGGTGGGGGGGTGATTGGTGGGAATTGGTGGCCTAGTTTGGCTGGGTTCAGACATAGTGCAATGCACTGAAGCTCATTATTGTCGGAGTTAAATTATTCATAAACAAACTTTTTATTCAGAGGGGCTGTATAGAGTTATGCATCTCTAAGTGGCTCTAAGACATACATATATGGATCTGTAACAAGATTAACAATGCATGGGATGCAGACTTCCAGCCGTGTAAAAGGAGAGAACTCCAATGTTGGGGAACCTGTTGCAATGATGCAATCAGCCTGCAGTTTGGTCGGCTTGTTTTGCAGAAAAACTCAGAGGCTCAGAGTTTTTCTGCTCTTTTAGGATTCTTCTAATATGACTTTAGTTTGCTGCAATTAAATAAATGATTCCTCAACTTCCAAACGGCCTAAGAAAACATCCTAACAAAAACCGTACACAACAGTTACCTCTGCTGACAAACCTGTTTGTGCGAGACGATCTGAGTAATAAATGAGGATCTGTCTGCTAGAGGTCGATAACTGTGGAGTTAGAAACAATTCACCCCCATCCCAGCGCTGGCACCCAGGGGCTGCTTTCCTCTGTGTGTGTGTGTGTCTCACATATAACTTTCATTTGAATAATGACTGAATGATCCCTGTTCGAGGCTACCTTCCCCTCGTCTGCCCTCACAGCCTCTGCAGGGTGTGAAAGGTCGCTTCGTTTGTTTCCTCAGTGTTCCCGTCACGTCTGTGGGCGTTCAGTGCCTGCCGCTGAATGTCAGCTATCTCAGCAGTCATTGCAGGATTTTTTTTTGCACAAGCGATGAGGAGTGAAAAGCAGAATCTGAGAGAGCAGATCTTCTTTCCTCAACACTGCATGTAGTTCAGAATGGTAAGGAAATATGTAAACAGTTAATACTTCAGGTAAAATAATTGTTTTAAAGACAATAACTGCACTCCCAGACAAATTTAAAAACAACAAAATGGGCAGTGCCAGAAGACCCAAGGGACACAACCAAGAGAGAAGTGAGGGTTGCAATCGGGATGACAGGAACAATATCCCTAAATAATTGCAGCTTCTAAAAGAAAATGCCTTTCCAACTAATAGCTAATAAAATTCTCACCTAAAAAGTGCTAACAATCAATTCCTGCTCTGCTAAACAGCTAGACTTCTCATTGAGGCCTGTTTCTGGGTGATATGTTGTTGCACCTGAAACATTGAACAAGCTTTATGTTTTATAGTAGGGCAATTTCTATTGCAGTAGCCACCTGTAGGGTAAATCCAAGTGTTTCAATTAAATCCATATTAGGTTGGAGCTTTGTGGCTGACGCGTGTTCCAGGATCCAAAAAAAAAACAATAGCCTCCGCTGACATCACGGCGATAACAAAAAACAAACGTAATCAAAAATATACCTCCTAAACTTTCACAAAACTAAATCTGAGGTTCCATGAAGTAACAATACGAGCATGGCCCAAGCAAGACACGGTCAAAAAACCAGAGGCACCAACCTTCCTGCTCCCGTGTCAGTTTACTACGGTTACCTTACCCGGCACGTGGCGCAGAAATATGACGTCATCAAAAGGCGCACTAAGCAGCGTCCTGTAAATATTTTAAATTGACATTTTTTAACTTGTACATATTTTTAACTCAAATTATTAATGTCACTTATTAAAGCTGAAGTCTGTAAGTTTTTAAAAATCACTTTTTTGTCATATTGGCTAAAACTGTCCCTATGCCCAGACAGCAGTACATGTGATATGTAACCTGTGAAAGAAACTGCTTCAATTGGTCCCGCCTACTGCCTCTATTTCAATCTGGAAAGAATAATTCGGGACGAGTCAAAACAACCAATCACAGCCAGAGGAGCGTCTGATGGAGTGTCAATCACAGCTCACACACGCTGAATCCCGCCCCCCCCCTTCTGGTCGCATGCGGTAGCCGCGCAGATGCTGTGAGAGGGGTGGGGCTTGGAGGTGGAGCATGAGTGAAGCAGAGAGGGTGGGGGAGTGGCGTGAAACCTGTTTTTCTTCAAATTTTCAGTCGAAGTCTGCTCTCTCCTCAATGTTACAGACTGCAGCTTTAATGTAAATGAAATATCAAATTCTTATAACACAAATAACTTCAAACTATACATAAAATAGGCATAACTGACCTTAGAAATAAGTAAGAAATTACACAGACTGCACAGTAGCTGGCATGTGTTCATGCACAGTGAGAGGAGAATATTGCACATTAGTGACAATAGGTTATATTTTGCATAAGATGTCCAAGGAGGGGGGGTGCTGACCCTTGTCCCTCTTCCTATCAACCTTTCCTCCCCCCAAGTGAGGAGTTGGGCAGGTTGATGGTTTGGGGAACAAAGGAGTTCAGCAGTCTGTTGGTCCTGCATTTGGTGCGGAGCAATCTCCCACTGATCAGACTCCTCTGAGTGGTGAAGGCAGTGTCCATAGTGTGGCTGGCAATGTTCATAGTGTCCAGCAGTGTTAAGTGTCCTTATCTCTACCACCGTCCCCAGAGGGTCCAGCTTCTTGCCAATCACAGGTGTCCTTCTTGGATGTGCTGCTCCTCCACCACACCATGGTGTAGAAGAGGACAGTGGCAACCACAGACTGCTAGACAGAGGTGTCAACTAATGTAAGGCTTTATATGTGAGAAGGAGGATTTTAAATTCTATTCTGGATTTAACAGGAAGCCAATGAAGAGAAGCCAGGATAGGAGAGATATGATCTCTCTTTTTCATTTTCATCAGAACTCTGGCTGCAGCATTTTGGATCAGCTGAAGGCTTTTAACTACAGTTTGTGGACTTCCTGATAGTAAAGAATTACAATAGTCCAGCCTTGAAGTAACAAATGCAGGGACTAGTTTCTCAGCATCAATCATGGACAGGAGATTTTTTCATTATTGCAATATTCTGCAGATTCAAGAAAGAAATTCTAGAAACCTCTTTGATACGGGATTTAAATGACAGGTCAAAATATACAACAAGATTTTTTACTTTATTATCTGAAATCTGTTTAATACCCTCCAAATAAAGTGACTTTTTCAAAGAATCTGTTTCAAAGACTATAACTTCTGTTTTGTCTGCATTCAGGAGCAGAAAGTTAAGAGTCATCCAGTTTTTATGTCTTCAAGACATGCCTGTAATCTATGTAATGGGTTAGCTTCATCTGGATTTATAGACAGATCATCAGCTCACACTGCATTAAAATGAAATCTCAATAAGTCATTTTTTTCTTAAAATAAGTGCATTTTTCTTGAATTAAGGAGGTAAGTGAAACGCTTTGCCAATGGAACAAGAACATTTCGATTTAAAATAAGAAAAAGACAATTTTATTGTCTTATTTCAAGTGAATATTATCTAATTCTCTTATTTGAAGAGTTAAAATAATCATTCCATTGGCAAATAATCTGATTTAACAGCTCAAATTAAGGCAAAATACTGCTACTGCTTTTATTTCTTTCTAGATCATTTATATAAATACATATAGAGTAAAAAGAATTGGTCCGAGCATTGATGCCTGTGGTACTCCACAGGTTACATGAGGAAAATGTCTTATTAATATGAAAAAAGTGATGGCCTAGTAGTTAGAGCAGTGCTCTTGTGCTCTGAGAAGGGTGCAAGTACCCGGTTTAATCCCCAGAGCCTGCATTCTGGGTTCCAGATCAAGACCCTTAACCCCCACTTCTCCTTGGGAGCCACACAATGGCAGCCCACTGCTCCCCAAGGGGATGAGTTAAATGCGGAATGTGAATTTCCCCTTTGTGGGACAATAAAGAGATTTACATTACATTACAAACTGAAATCAGTCAAATAAATAAGATTTAAACCAGTCTGGTGCTGTTCCCTTATAATTGCTATTAAATTCTTTGAAAAAGGATATGTCAACTGTATCAAATGCAGTAGAAAGACAGACAGACAGACAGAGATCTTTTCCTCCTCCCTCCTATAGAAAACTGTCAGTTTTAAAGGTGAATAAACCTATATCTGTTCTCTGCTCTGAGAAAATAATAAATAAAATGAATAATCTTATAATCTGCAGTCTACAGCTCAAACAATCAACCTAATATTTCTAAATGAAAGCCTTCAGATGCTCTTTAGATCCTCCCTCCTGCCTCTGTTCTTACATTTGCTCCTCATTTGACTCATAAATAAAAGCCCTCCAGAATTTTGAGAGAAAAGGCACATGCTCTAATGTGGAATACAGACATCAACGTCTCCGCCTCTGTGGATCCCCATGCAGTATTTTTCCTCCTTTTTGTTTGGGATTTCGTGTGAAGCTGGCACACTTCAAAGGTGCGGGATTGACAGCGCTGTAGACGGAGAGGTTCCCCTTCATCTGCCTGCAGGAATTATGCAGACATCTCTCTTGAGCACCACTTCAGAACCTTGCTGTCTTTACTTTAAACATCTGGCCTCAGTGTGACACCTTGCAACAAGCTGGGAGGGGGAAAAAGCAAGGTAGTTTAGCTCAATACAAGCTCTTGTCATTTAAAAATCCTAAACTGTTCAATGAAAAAGCAGCAGGCGGAGTGCAGAGATGAAGATGTTGGTGAGGAAAACTTTTCTCCACGGACTGCCGGGTAGACGGATAAATCTGTGGGAGTATATGGAGCAAACAAAGACCAGTCTGCCAGCAAATGACAAATAAGACCCAGCACATATGTACGACTAATGAATTTTCTGCCTCATTTTGCTGCTGTCATTTTCAGATCCTTGGGCGATGCTCCTGCTCCCAGGTGCCCTCACTGCATTGCAAAGAGGCGTTCCTCCCTCTCTGAGTGAGCATGTGCAGAGCGCCGTCTCGGCCCTGACCTCCCTCACCGCCACCAGGCTTCCCGCTCCAGAGACCACTGCTGTGCTCCTGTTACACCATCCATCATGGCTGTCATAATCCTATCTGTTCTAATATTACAAACAAAGCCAGGATGCCAGGGTAGTTTATCTGTGACACAGTGTGGTGTCAGGATGTAGTCTGCACTGCTGGAGTCAAGGTAATATGCAGCTTCAGCATATTTAAATCAAATCTTAAAGGCATTTTCAAAAAACTTCAAACTAAGTAGGTCTCTCATCATGACAGGGTTAAAAATTATGGTTTGATGAGAGCAAACATCAGGGAGAGTGGAGGGTTAAACCCCAAATATTTGATAATCATTCAAATAAAGGATTTAGATAAGTAAATAGATAAGTAAATAAGTACACATTGCTGCTTTTTGTTTCTGTTTAAACACAGGATGAGTCATTGATTTGATTGAGATTTTCTTCTTAAATAACACATTTTAGTGTATCTAGCTTTGATATGGGGAGAAAACAATCCATGGTCTTTAAGTTTGAATGACCAAAAAGCTAAAAAGAGTGGCAAACATCTGTATTTATCCTCCTTGGGCCCATTTTAGAAAGATTGTCCGTTCTAACCCGAGCATTAAGCAGATATTCTCATTATTTCTACCCTTCTATATTCAAATGTTTCCCTTTTAGAACGACCAATATCCATTGATTAAAGCTGGCCATACAATGTACAATTTTTTGCCCTTTGCGGTCCGATTTTTCCAGTCGTGGGAGAACTTTTTTCAATCGGGCCGACTTTCAGCCTGATCGTTTCGTCCTGCGTCATGTAGCATACAGGCGGTAACAAGGGGCAATGAGCCTCTAACGACCATCTCCCGATCAGGAGTCGTAAGGTCGGGAGAAAATCAAACATGTTTGAAATTCGATCGGCCGCTTAGAGGTGTTCGTGGGCAAATCCTGCTGTTGAAGCAGAGCTAGCAGCCGATTTACCAGATCCTCGAGCAGTACGCATGCGCAAAAAAGGGAGTTCTTCTTCTTCTTCTTCTTCTTCCAGATTGACGAGTCCGACCAGAGCCACCCGACGGGTGGTTTTTAGATGTGCAGTTTGAGCAGGTAGATCGCATCAGAGCGTCGAGTCGCACAGTGTGAGAACATCATGAGCTGAGAACTTTTAAATCCAGCATTTTCATCATACGGTTTGAGCTGTAGGTGCGTACACTGATTGAAAATATTGCACAGTGTATGCTTCACTAAACTTAGCATCTAATGACCTATATGTTTAGGCTGAGCATAAGCATATATTTAGTTATCCTCAATGGAATGCAGATTATGCCCTGCGATGGACTGGTGACCTGTCCAGGGGGGACCTCGCCCGTTGACTGCTGGAGATAAGCACCAGCACCCCTCGCCACCCCACTCGGGACAAGCGTGTCAGATAATGGATGGATGGATGGAGGAATGTAGATTACACATTTCTCTTTAGAATTAACCCTCCTTTTCTGGCCACCCACCTTCCCTACATAGACAATAGCCCAATCCCCCACCAGCCCCTAAACAGTCAACCTATTCTCATTATGAGTGCGTATGAAATCGTACGAAAAGTTATGCACCGTAATTTCGTACGTTTTTTTCGTCGTATGCGCATCTGACACACCATTCGCAAATATAGAATATAAATTACAATTAACCCTAACCCTAACCCTAAGATATAAAACAGCAAGCAACGTAGTTAGAGACATGAATAAGTGATGATTGCACTGTTTTTCCCATTTTTACGTCCGTCCGCGGATCTGCTTTTTTTCTCTGTCTGCCAGCGCATGCGCACTGATGTGGTTTTTTGATGAAAAACGTCCAAAACGTACGAAGTAGTGTGCATAACTTTTCGTACGATTTCATACAAACTCATAATGAGAATATGTTGAAACAGTAGCACTAACCCTCTGTTTGCACGTTCCTAGGGAGGGTGCAGCACATTAAGGGCCGTTGTTCTGTCATACCAGCATAACCATATGCAGGTGCAAGATGTTAGATTTGCGTTTATCCCTTTAGTTTTGTATGAAAAATAGTTTTTAAACTACCTACCTACTGTATGTAAAATTAATAATTAAGTTTAGATCGATCAACAAACACCATGAAGTAAGTAATTAAATAGTTTTTTTGTGCATGACTAAAGGGATACACGCCTGATGAGGCGGTTTAAAGTTTATTGTTCGTACAAAACTTAAGGCATAAACTAAAAAGATAAACGGGTATTAACTATGGCTATGCTGGTGTGACCAGTTAGCCTCATCTGACAGAACACCGTCCCAAACCAGGTAGTGGGTCGGGTCCAGCCAGTCAATACTGGGTCTGCATCAGTGCAGGCTCACTGGAAGTTTGCAGGGTTTTAACGGCGAGCTAGTGGCGGAGGAAACATATTCCTCCAAATGTATGTTCCACTAGTTTGCTGCATCTTCATCATGCTGACAGAAAATTACAAGTGAGGTATATGAAAATAAAACACAGCTGCATGGATGCAAAACTAATTGTAAAACAAGAGAGTTACTTGAGCTAAGTAGCAAAGCTGCAGGGTTCTGCTGCTGCTGGTGGGCCGGCCCGTCCTTAAACAGTTTGTAATGATGTTGAAGGCACAGGCAACACCCACATCACCTCCCCTAGGCGACATGACTCACCCACACCCCCCTTTGGAAAGACACAGAACAGCTGTTCCGGAGACAGATGAACAGCGAGGCGGAGGAACCTGTCTGACCGTTTACCTTCAACATCATCCATCATCAATGACAGCTCTCGATCATTGCTGCTATTAATAAAACCAGCTCATCAGTATTGTGAGCTTGGAGATTCCCCAGTGCCTCTAACTCTCTCTTCTGCTGCCTTTGTACAGATGTGCATCAGAATTTTAATCTCTCAATGGTCTATAAATTAGCATATTAGAAAACATCGACGTTCAAAGTTTATGGTATCAAAGTGTTTTGCTTCTCCGTCCTCCCTTTAAACTGTCCTTCCTTTTTTATTTTGACACAATTGAATAACAACCAGATGGAATAAAACCAAGGTTTTGTTTCTAGATGTAAGGTAAAATAATGAACGGTTGAAGATACTAGGACCGGGATCCTCAGTGTTGTTTGTTCTGGGAGCCATAGATTGATAAAGAAACAGACAAAGGACCTCCTCCCATCCATGCATACAACAAAAATACACAATAAAAGAATGATTTTCTAGTTAATAAGGGAAAACCTGAAAAGTGTGTCAAATGATTCTAAACTACCAGTGTGAAAGGGGAGCAATGAACTTTGCTTTAACCAACAGTGAATAAAGCATAAAGCATTCACCCTCAGGCTACACCATAAACACTGTAGCAAAAGCAAATATCATGATAATAACCTCTATTAGGTTAAATATATCATCTGCATTCAATCCGTCGCTCTTAGAGAGCAGGGAGAGCAGCTCACACTACAAAGGAACAAACCAGTGACCATCAGTCTTGCTCAAGGATAAAGAATGGTAGTTTGAGGTAGAGTCCTGCCCGGGTCGGGTTTTACCAACCCGCACCCGCCCGAACCCGTTAGGATGACTACCGAACCCGACCCGTCACCCGCGGATATCTTCAGTTCAAATCGGAACCCGATCCGACCCGTTGATATTTAACCAGCAACCCGACCCGTTAACACATCAAGTAATAGGCTATAGTACGCTGCGCTGCAGAACAGCGCCATTAACACTGCAGCAGACGTGTATGCACTGACTGTGGCCTTTTTGAAGGGAAGCCCACACTGCCGGCAGGCCTTTAAGCTGCAACAAGGGTGACCCCAGTGCCTGATTAATATAACATTTCTGATGTCCATAACAACACACACGCATAAAAAAAAAATCACCAACTACCCGCCCGCACTAAAAAAATATCTGCCCGACCCCCGACCCGTTTATTTTTATTTATGTATTTTTCACCCGCAAAAGAGCATTTTAGCGGGTGACCCGTCAGGGACCTGTTGCAGGACTCTAGTTTGATGGATCACGACAAGTACTCAAAAACATCTTCAGAAAACAAAGCACTGCTCTAAACACTAGCCCACTTCTCCTACCAGTAGAAGATATATGGGAATATAGTTCAATTTATGTCAGTTTATTTCTATAGCACCAATTCATAAACACATCTCATCTCAACGCACTTTCCAGTTCACCAGATCATCCAGTCAGATTCAAAGTTTTCTATTTAAGGAAAACCAGCTGATTGCATCGACTCATTGACTCTTCAGCAATCCCTCACACTAAGCATGCTTGTAGCGACAGTGGAGAGGAAAAACTCAATTTTAACAGGTAGAAACCTCCAGCAGAACCAGGCTCAGTGTGAGCGGCCATCTGCTGAGGCCCACTGGGGTTCAAGGAGACGGAAGCAGAGATAGAAAAAGAAGCAGAGATACAAAAAAGCAGCTGTTTAAGGCGGCCCTGTCCAGGAAACACACAGCCAGGCAGACGAGCACCTAGTCAACTCCCATCTCAGAGGATGAAGAGAGCAGATCCATCCAATCACAGTCAGAGAAACAGGAATACACTGGAAAGTAGACCGATCTCCAGCATCTATAAACAAAGGTGTTGATGGCAGCAGCACAGCTGATATTTCTCTCCAGGATGGAGTCACAGCCAAACAGGAACAGACCAGATGAAGCTACTATGAGAAAAAGCAGAGAGAGCAGAACGTTAGAGATTGAACTAACAGATTCTGCAGAATAGGAGAACAGAGAGAGAATGAAGCAGAATGATGAAATGGGGGTCCCTATGTCCTCCAGCAGTCTAAGCCTATAGCAGCATAACTAACAATAATGCATTGTTCTGCAGCATTATGTTCAGGGAATGTATTACAAGTCTTTTCAGAAATCTTTAATTTGAACTAAATCCTCTGGTAAAATCTATCCAGACATTCATAAAAAGAAAAAATCCATATTTTCTATTTTGTGAGCATTTGATTCCACTCTGGATGTTAACGTCAAATCTGTGGGTTTAAACTCAGTGTTTCCCAGTCAAACATCAGCAAAGCTGGAGGACAAAAGGAACCCATCTCAGAAATCCTAACTTGTCACCATTCAGAAAAACCACATTCCAATTCTATGGAAATGTAATTCTCAAGCAGATTATATAAGTTTTACTTTTGAAGGTCTCTGAAGCGTCTCCTTGAAGCGGATGTGACTAGAATGAGGCATTGTGGAAGCACGGCACAGAACTTCTGAGAGTGGAGCATTCCTTAGATGTAATCTCCTTTGGCCAGATGAAAGGCCCAGTCATAACGGGCCATCTCTTGCTTATGAGGCCTCTGTGGAGCAGATCTGGGGCTTAAAAGGAGATTACAATGGATTTACCACTGATCTAATACACTCTTTTGCTACTAGCTCTCTACATCACCACTATTACCTTCCCCACCTAGAAGTATGCCCCTGCTGTGTTATTTTGTCAGGTTTTGTTAAACACATATGAAGCTGTGGAACGGATTTACAAATGAGAACAACAGGTCTGAGCCAAAGTAGATAATTTGATGTTCAGTCCCTCTAAAGGCACTACATTCAAGCCCAACATAATAAAAGACTCATAGCTATGGAGCCATTATTTCAGCACTGAAGTTGTGGACATCTGGGCTGCTTCATGATAATGAGGCTAGAATGCAGGCATCTATCAGCGAGGTTCTGCTCTAATAAAAATCCTGTTAAATGGGGATTGCTGAAAGAATTCAAACATCACATACAGATAAGGCTGATCCTGCAACAACAGGGTGATGCTTAACAAAATACAACAATATTATTTGTCCCCTTAAAGAACCCGTAGCAGCTTTTTTACTTTATTTTGCATCTTATTATAGTGTTTAAGATCATTAAGTTAAATTTGATATCAAACAAAGATAATTTCTAATCATTAATCTAGAAGAGCTATTCAATATCAGAGTCAGACGACAATACGGGGGAGGGCCTCGTCAGAGACGATAATGACCAGGAGGTGGAGCAGCTGGCGCAAAGATAACAGCCTGATGATGAATGTGGCTTCAGGAAGAACCAGCCTAACCACGCTCCACTGCTCATCAACAGCTCAGCTGTAGAGGTGGTCAGCAGCACCAGATTACTGGGGGTGAACATCACAAACCACCTGGACTGGAAACACCACCTCACTGACCAAAAAAGAACAGAAGAGCTTGTGCCTCCTTTGGAAGCTCCATAGAGAGCGTTCTGAGCAGCTCTCTCACTGTGTGGAGTGGAGGCTGCAGCGCCTCAGACTGGAAGAAGGTGAGAACAGCAGAGAGGATCATGGGGGCTCCTCTTCCCTCCATTAAAGACATTTCATCCCAGCGCCGCGTGTCCCGATCATCAATGACCCCTCCTCCCCCTACACACTGTTCTCCCTGCTGCCCCCTGGGAAGAGGCTTTGCAGCATTTAATGCAGGACCAGCAGGTTCTGCAGCAGCTTCTTCCCCACCGCCATTAGACTGATGAATGTTGAACAAACTCTAAATCATGTCACAGACTCTGCATCACACTGATAACAAAAATAATGCATAATTGCACCATATATATTAATGCTCTGAACTTCCATATCGATGCGTTTTTTTGCACCATGTTTTCTTCCACAATGTTTACATTTGATCAATGCTGCACTTTAAGAAATGGAAATGTCATGAGTACCAAAAATAAATGTTGTTCTGTAAACACTCTGTGTATACAAAAAGACAATAAAAGTTGTCTAAGTCTAAGTCAATATGGAGGACTAGTGGAAAAGAAACAGCTTTTTTTAAATCAACCAAAAAATCATTAGCCTCGTGAGACCATCCTGATCTCGCGAGCTTTCAAGGTTTCACTCGTAGATCAGTCTGGAGACTCTCCGTTGAAGAAAATTTGGAGCCGTTCACCAAACGAACGTCCAATCAGCGTTGTCTTTGAGGCGGGTTGAGGTGTGACGCAACGAGAAACACAACAGTTCAGTCTAAAGAACATGGTGGCTTCAGCCGATGAAACTAGCGTTAGCGTGGCTATCGAGCAAGTTTTATCGGAATTACAGAGTATTTCTTCACTGAAAGAAGAGCAAAACACTGCTCTGGAGGCTTTTCTCAGAGGAAAAGATGTTTTTGCTCTTCTCCCGACTGGTTTCGGCAAGAGTTTGATCTATCAATTGGCTCCTCTTCGTCGTCTCTGTTAGCACGTCATATGCTTCGTTGATCTGATTGGTTTATTTGGCCCGTCTATCACCAACATAGGCCAATCAGCTAACCAGTATTTTCGCCCCTTCCCAGAATTACTTCAACAGAAGGTTTCCAGATGGATATGTGGAGCAAATCCATCTGACGGAGTCAGGTTAATAAATCATACATTTAAAAATCCAATTTAGTGTTGTATATAGTGTCTACACTCTAAGAACATATTGATTGGTTGGTTAGATTAACCAATGATTGGTCAGAAACTGGCCATTAGGTTTGGTTTCACCAATTTAATTGGTTAAAGCAACCATTAAAAATGGTAACAGTTGGTTTATTACTCTAAATGTTTGGCTGTAGTCGTGTAGGCTGTGAAAGTTATGGACCTATAGCTTAATTACAGTGATGCGTACATGTACAGCATGCAAATCTTGGCATTACCTGTAATGGTATTAATTAGAGATGTTGGCCTTGACTAACATCCTTGGGCAGTGGATGTAGGAGTTTGTCCTTTAATCAAATGATTTTTAGTTCAAGCCTTGCCTGTCAAAGTTGCTATACTAATTTTGTGGTTAAAATGATCAATTTGCATTGCTTTGCCCATTACTAATATAGATTGGTTAAAAACACTAGTTAGATTGGTGATTTTAACCAATCGACTGGTTGAACGCATAAATAACAACCGTTTTTTGGTTGTATTGACCAATCTTCTTTTAGAGTGCACAATTAATAAATAACTTGCCTTATTAAAGATTTAAAAAGGTGAATGTTTTTTCCAGAGAACAGGAGGGTCATGGAAAAGCTAAATGGAGAGGATCAAATAAAAAGGAAATTCAACTGAATTAAATCCAAATAAAAACAATAAGGAAAATGAAACCATGTTTTTAGATGTTTAATAAAGAAAGTTACTTTTATGGATTCTTGGAATAAGGGTTTTTAAACTCGATTTATAAATAGCAATCGTAAAAAAAAAAATTAAATTCAAGTATTTTTTTAAAAAATTAAAAAAGTCTGAGGACATGCTTGTGGACTGGAAATGGTTGGCTTACCTTCTCTAAATATGTGGAAGTCCTACCACAGGGGGAGGAGTTCATCGCCTCAGGTTCTTGTTCACAAGCGGGTAGAGAGTGAAGGATGAGATCATTAGATGGATCAGTGTGGCTGCCGCAGTAATGCTAATGCTGCATCCTTCTGTTTTGGTGAACAGTTTTGGCTACGTCCGTAACATAAAGAATGTGATTCAGGATAAAACTGGTAGCAAAGTACAAATACTTTGTTACCTTACTTAAGTAGTAATATTGGCTTTTTCAGACAACTTTTTACCTCTACTACTTACATTATTTGTAATTATCTCCACTTTCTACTGCTTACATTTTAAAAATAGCCTTGTTAGTTTCATTTAAGCTCATTTTAGTTATGGCCTGTTGGTATTTAAAAAGATAAAAACCATCAAAATATTTTTTTTTTATCCATATAATTTCTATGCGGTTGGATTCTGTGCTGCCCCAACTTGTTGTTCACCACATACCAAAATAAATAGCTTTTCAAGATGATGCAAAGTTAAATGTGACACTGTTACCATTAGTTCTAAAACTAAGGAAATGAAGTCTAAGGAAATTATCATCCAGAATTGTAGAAAAATGTTCCTTTAATAGAAAAGTGCAGTAAAGCTTCTGTTCTTAACATTTTTTCCTGCATTATTCTTACTTTTATACTTTGTGTAGTTTTAAAAATTGTACTTTTAAACTTTTACTTGATTAAAAAGCTTTAGTTGATCCTCTAACTTTTAGAAAAGTGTTATTAAACAGGAGGATTTATATTTAAGTATTAGACATTAATACTTCTGACATCCCTGCTGGGGACTAGGGCGATAAGTAACAATGGAAGAAGTCAGAGGAATAACTGCCCCCCCTTCATGCCTCCCACAGGTAGTTTTCCAATCCTGTACTGCTGCCAGGAGGCTCAGGCAGGCCCAGAACAAACTCTAGTGACTGCATCTGTCCTGAAAACATCTCTGGATTACAGGAGCCTGAGGAGGCTGGAGAGAAGGAAGACTGGGTGTCACTTCCAAACAACTGCCAACACAACTCGGTTATGGATGAGAACTGGTCTTAGCCACAGCATCTCTGACAATATGGAGTAGGGTAAAAGATTTTAAAAAGGGATTTAAAAATAGATGATAAGAAAGCCAGGTCCCATAAAACTCTCCATGAGCACAGATAAGTTATTCAAGATGTTACATAAGAACCTAGAAACACATCTTAGACCTGACAGGATGACCTGCTTCAACCAAGTCGATGTTTAAGCAGATTGTTTAGAAACTGCATAGAAAGGAGTACCCAATTACCCAATTACAACAATACTGCTAATTGTCAACAAAACAAAACAAAAAGGCCTGTCTGATACTGAGAAACATCTAACTGAACCCAAAGACTTTTGTGAAATATTTTGAGAACAGATGAGACAAGGTGCCCATACGGTTACATCGTTTTACCCAACATCCCATTTCTTGAAATAGGAAAACATCATTCCTACCTTCACACATGGTGCCAGGGTAATATTATGGGGATATTTTGGTCTTTTAGGATGGCTGTGAATATTAGATACTGATCCAGGATGAAGTCGTACAATGATTCAGAGGATGTGGAAAGAAGCGTGGACCAGTGGCGGCTGGTGGAGTTTTCCCCAGGGGGGCTATAAACTAAGTTATCACTCCAGTATCTTTATATGAATGGCAACAACAACAAAAAACATTATAAAAACACTATAAAAACAAAACCTAATTTCATTTACAGGTTTATTTATTGTATGTAAATCTAACCCTTCTGAGGCTCTGTGAGGGTAAATCTGTGTTTTCCATGGTCCAATATTGTGTCACAAACCTAAATTTTATTTTACCAGTTTAGTAATGGAGAAGCTTTTAGTCAGCTTTATATTTGTTTTTAGAAACTATTTATTTTCTGAGAATTTGTTTATTTAAGAGCAACTATGCAAATTAACAAACATCTAGAAAAAGTAGTTTATATTCTATTATTTCCATGTGAATAAAAGTGCTTTAAATCAGTCCTAGCTGTCTTTATCCATGCTGGGTCAGATCCCGATGTTTGAAACAGGACCAATGAAAGCAGAATAAAGCTTTAGCCTCGCTGCATGCAGTTAGCCAAGCCTTGGAGCTAAACCAGGTCCTGGAAAAAGACAGAGTTTACCATCTCCTTCTGTCTTTAAACTGCTGATTAATTTTGATGTTCGGCTGATCAGGTCCAAACTGTTTCACCTCCAGCTTCTCTTGGTAAGTTTGCTTCCCTCTGGTGACTCAGCCTGTCAATCACCCACACAACACCTGTGATGACACTTCCTGTCACCTCAGGGCGTAGCTTTGGTGCGCTCAGAGCTCTTCTATACTTCTTTATTGCAGAGGAGCTGCTGCGCATGAAAAACTTTTAACGAGAGTCTATGGGCAAAGGTTTTTGCTCCCTAGGGTGGAAATACTGTCATGATGGGTTCACTGAAGGAGACCCAGTTATGCAGAACACCACTGACGGACACAAGGATGAAAAGTTGAACAGTTTATTAAAGCACAAAACACACAGAATGTACTGATTCTGGTTCGGGCCTGGATACTGGTTCACCGGAGTCTGCGTGAGAGACAGCACAGTTAGTGACTGCTGACAGGGTTTGATTTCCACAGGTTCACTGATTGTACCTTGAGGGTTCTTGAGGTTAACTTTGGGAGAGTCACTGTTGGTTCTGGAGAAGAGTTTGTCAGCAGAGTCCGTTTGCTGCTTCAGCGTCTCACGTCTTAGCTTGAACAGACCTTGGCTTGGATTTCCAGCTCTAGTCCAGAGCTGCTTGGGGGTTCTCTGTGAATCTTCAGGGTTTGGCTCGGAGGGTCGGCTCGGCTGGTTAGCTCCTCCAGAGTTTTCACAGAGGAGGCACGGGTTTCCTGGAAAACAGAGACAGTAGTTAGAATCCAGACTGGATTCAAAGTCATGGAGATACACTGAGAATCTAGGCTTTAGCGCTGACCAACTGGAACAACACTGCGGCGTTGAGGCAAGGTCTGAAGACAGCTTAAGTAGTGGATCCTCTGATGATCTTGACGAGCTGCAGCTGTGCAGGAGGCTCCCTCAGAGGATCCACGACGGACTCTGCTGGAGAAAGGTGGAATTTCTCCAGCTCCCAACAAATACATCACCAATCCAACAATGAATAAAACAGCTTTGCTCATCATTAAAGATTAAATATTTATCTTGCACATCTAAAAAATATCTGAATATATTTAGAAATATTAAAATTGTATTATTTAATAAAAATGTTTTTTAATGTCTTAATGAAGGTCATTGGGTGGGTGGGGCAGCGCCCTCTACTGACCAGTCCTTACCGCCCTGGAGTAAAATCTCTCCTCCTCATTGCAGGTAAATACTTGACAGGATGAAAATTAGTTACTATGTTAGGAGCAAACTGTTTTTTTCACATAAACCCAAGGGCTATAGTTTAGGTTATTTAATACAATAAATCAACCCAGTCTCATGGGAAAATGTACCCCCACTACGTTGGTCCACACTGCAAAACGTAGTGGAGGTACATTAATGGCCATTTTTTTGTGGTTCTGTTACGTTTCTTCTGCCTATACGCTTTCTATTGTTTTACGTCCTAGTCACGTGACTTTCAAGATTCCAGCTGGGAGAAGAAAAAAAATAAATATATAGCCGACATTCGCTCATTTTTTTGTGGAAAGATTAATGACTTGAGTTTGTTTTTGCATTAAAATGAGTTTTGATTACATTTCTAGTGAGAAATGTATAGTTTGTTGCCAGAATATTTACTCAGGGAATGTACATATTCACTTGTTCGTTTCTTGCAAAGATTTTTCAAGATAATGTGAAACTGAAACGTTTTGGTATAAACATGGCTGAGATTTCTCTAACTTTTAGTGGGAAAACCAATAATTTCAATCAGTTTCTGCATTTAAATGGGTTTTGATTACATTTATAGCGAGAAGTGTAGGGTTTATTTACATAATATTTACTTAGTGAACATACATAATCACCCGCTTGCTAGTTTTTGCTACGTTTTTCGGATCTCGTCAGGATTATGTGAAATTGCAACGTTTTGGCTGCTACCCATCGCCTAGCATTTAGCTGCCGCCCCGATTCAACATTGAATTCTTTGTGATTTAACTCCATCTGACGGATCAAACCCTCGCCACTGCGTGCGTTGCGTCTGAGGTTGATTTTCAGATCAATGCATTACGGTGTGGCATACGGGAGAAACTAATTAAACTAGTTAAAAAAAGGATCATGGGTTAAGATCGGATGTGTTTTATTTGGAAATCTACCGGATCCTTTGTGCATTTAACTTCCTGTTTGGTGCGATCTCATTGATGGGTTTTGACCAGATTTTGACCAAAGAGGAACTAAAAAAAAACAAAAAACAATTTGAATACACAACCAGCATATCTGGAATCGGTGACAGAGAGCGACTGGGACCAGAAGTTTATTAATTTCTCCCCACTGATTTCCATTCAAAATGTTTTCGCTCCCACCGGGCTCTAGGGAAGGGGCGGACATACCGCCACCTACTGTTCATGAGTGTGTAGCAACATTGTTTTACATCTATTAAATTCTATTTTTTAATTTTGTATTCTGAAGATAAATAAATAATGCTTTCCTTAATCTATAAATATCTTTTATATTTCCTTTAATTCCCAATAATCCTTTAAGACTCCATTCTTGGCCTGTCCTTTCAACTCTTTTCAATTTCTTCCTTTCAGGTCCAGATGTTTTAAAGTTCATCAATACGTGTTCTATATTTTCTATCTCTCCACATCCTCCACATTTATCATTATTTTTCCTCCCTATTAAGTATAAATTGTCATTTAAATAAGTATGACCTACTCTTAATCTGATCATTATTATTTCTTCCCTTCGGTTTCTCTCATTAATATTTCTATTTAATACTGACTTTTGTACTTTATATAACCTTCTTCATTTTTATCTTCATTCCACCTTTTTTTTTGCCATTTTTCAATTTCTTTTCTCTTAATAAATGATTTTCCTTCCCCTTTCCCTAAAGGAATTGTAATTGTTATTGCCTCCTCTAATTGCTAATTTGTCTACTACTACTACATTTTCCCACTTTGACCTTTTAAGGTTAGCATATTGACCAAAAGCTGACACCAAAAATAAAGCAATCGATTATGTACAACAATATCCTACATTTAATGAAGACTAATACAGATTTTACTCTCTTATAAGAATTAGTTTCAGGTTTTATAGGGGAGAGTTTGTATCGGCAGTCATCTGGGAATCTTTTATGTATTTACTGGTAAAGAACAACCTCTCAACCCATTTAATGTAAATGTTGCGTCGAACCAGAAAGTTATTTGAAGAGCATAGATGCATAAATATGTGCATAACTTTAACAAGGGCCTCATGAAGGTCTGTTCTGTTATTCTCTTTTGGAGAATATAGACATTGTGGGCATTCATTTCCCTGATAAGCTGGTGAAGATTCTTAGACATCCAGGTCATAATCATTACAAAAAAAACAAAAAACAAACAAACTTTGGACTTTGTTTTTCAAGTTTGAAGACTTCCCATTCAGGACGTTTTTCAATTCAAAATTACAGTAGCCCAACAAATCCTTGTTTTGGCTAAGAAAATATGAAAATTGAACCTGATGCCTGATCCCAATAGCTTGACTCTGAACCGAATTTGATCCCTATTACTTTTTGGCCACATGCACATTATTGTGCTGCCTGGTCAACCCTAAGAAAGTGTTCTGGAACTGCCACTGAACTGACACCCAATGCATGGAGGGTAACCCAAAAAGGGCCATTGTTAGAGAAACTGGGTGCCTACAAAGTGCTGTTTTCAAGCTAATTAATGGAAAGTTAGGTGGAATGAAAAGTAGACAAATAACAATTACAATTCCTTTAGGGAAAGGGGAAGGAAAATCATTTATTAAGAGGAAAGACATTGAAAAATGGCAACAACAAAAAAAAGGTGGAATGAAGATAAAAAAGGAAGAAGGTTATATAAAGTACAAAAGTCAGTATTAAATAGAAATATTAATGAGAGAAACCGAAGGGAAGAAATAATAATGATCAGATTAAGAGTAGGTCATACTTATTTAAATGACAATTTATACTTAATAGGGAGGAAAAATAATGATAAATGTGAACGATGTGGAGAGATAGAAAATGTAGAACATGTATTGATGAACTTTAAAACATCTGGACCTGAAAGGAAGAAATTGAAAAGAGTTGAAAGGACAGGCCAAGAATGGAGTCTTAAAGGATTATTGTGAAATAAAGGAAATATAAAAGATATCTATAGATTAAGGAAAGCATTATTTATTTATCCTCAAAATACAAAATAAAAAAATAGAATTTAATAGATGTAAAACAATGTTGCTACACACTCATGAACAGTAGGTGGCGGTATGCCCGCCCCTTCCCTAGAGCCCGGTGGGATCGAAAACATTTTGAATGGAAATCAGTGGGGAGAAATTAATAAACTTCTGGTCCCAGTCGCTCTCTGTCACTGATTCCAGATATGCTGGTTGTGTATTCAAATTGTTTTTTGTTTTTTTTAGTTCCTCTTTGGTCAAAATCTGGTCAAAACCCATCAATGAGATCGCACCAAACAGGAAGTTAAATGCACAAAGGTTCCGGTAGATTTCCAAATAAAACACATCCGATCTTAACCCATGATCCTTTTTTTAACTAGTTTAATTAGTTTCTCCCGTTTGCCACGACGTAATGCATTGATCTGAAAATCAACCTCAGACGCAACGCACGCAGTGGCGAGGGTTTGATCCGTCAGATGGAGTTAAATCACAAAGAATTCAATGTTGAATCGGGGCGGCAGCTAAATGCTAGGCGATGGGTAGCAGCCTAAATGTTGCAATTTCACATAATCCTGACGAGATCCGAAAAACCGTAGCAAAAACTAGCAAGCGGGTGATTATGTATGCTCTCTGTCATTGATTCCAGATATGCTGGTTGTGTATTTAAATTGTTTTGTTTGTTTTTTTTTTTAGTTCCTCTTTGGTCAAAATCTGGTCAAAACCCATCAATGAGATCGCACCAAACAGGAAGTTAAATGCACAAAGGATCCGGTAGATTTCCAAATAAAACAGATCCGATCTTAACCCATGATCCTTTTTTTTAACTAGTTTAATTAGTTTCTCCCGTATGCCACGACGTAATGCATTGATCTGAAAATCAACCTCAGACGCAACGCACGCAGTGGCGAGGGTTTGATCCGTCAGATGGAGTTAAATCACAAAGAATTCAATGTTGAATCGGGGCGGCAGCTAAATGCTAGGCGATGGGTAGCAGCCAAAACGTTGCAATTTCACATAATCCTGACGAGATCCGAAAAACGTAGCAAAAACTAGCAAGCGGGTGATTATGTATGTTCACTAAGTAAATATTATGTAAATAAACCCTACACTTCTCGCTATAAATGTGATCAAAACCCATTTAAATGCAGAAACTGATTGAACTTATTGATTTTCCCACTAAAAGTTAGAGAAATCTCAGCCATGTTTATACCAAAATGTTACAGTTTCACATTATCTTGAAAAATCTTTGCAAGAAACGAACAAGCAAGTGAATATGTACATTCCCTGAGTAAATATTCTGGCAACAAACTATACATTTCTCACTAGAAATGTAATCAAAACTCATTTTAATGCAAAAACAAACTCAAGTTATTAATCTTTCCACAAAAAAATTAACGAATGTCGGCCATCTATATATATCTTTTTCTTCTCCCAGCTGGAATCTTGAAAGTCACGTGACTAGGACGTAAAACAATAGAAAGCGTATAGGCAGAAGAAACGTAACAGTACCACAAAAAATGGCCATTAATGTACCTCCACTACGTTTTGCAGTGTGGACCAACGTAGTGGGGGTACATTTTCCCATGAGACTGGGTTGAATAAATGTATCTTAATAAAAAAAAAAGATGAGGTCAGGCATCTTTTATTCTGAATTATTGTATTCTACAGATCTTCTCATAAAATGTAAAGCATTTGCATCTAAACCCTCCTTGCCGTTTGCTCAACAATGGACTATTTGGCATTGCACCATTTGCTTAGGCACATGATTGGACATCCCGCCTTAGTTTAGTTCAAGTTCCTGGATGAGAAAAGCATCCTCTCTGCTTCAATTGTAGAAACAGAGTCAAATTTCTGAATGTCCAAAAATAATCCTTTACTTAATTTTGGTAGTTGTCCCCTTTATTATGTCTTAAGCACTAATCTCTGAAAATAGCCGAGCATGCGCCTCAAAACCAATAAAATCTCCTTTTAGCTTACTGTAAATAAAAACTAAAGTTTAACCAAACAGGACTCAGATTTAGACGTCTTGTTTAAACTTTTTATATATTTCCAAGTAACTCTCAGGTTGGTGCCCCATGCTAAGAAGCTATAGCCTGACTCTGAGGTGTAATGAGATTATTTCCATAAGGACTGATACAGTATTCCTCACATAAAAAGACCTGCCTGAGCTCTTACTTTGTAAATAAACCACATGGGACATACTTGTTGTGGAAAATGAGCTGTTCTTTCTACTTTTAAGGAGAAAGTGCATACCTGCAAAAATGCAGCAGCTGCCAAATTCTATAGGCAGCTCTGCCTCCACCTGATGACATTAAAACTGAGCCGTGTTCATTTTCTCTGTATCTGCAGTTAGAACTTTTATTGGCAAACTGTATAGAATGTGATTTTTACTTTTCTGTTTTTCCCCCACAATTACCAATTAATGCTTTTCTTTATGTAGTAGAGAAAATAAATGTTTTCATCATTTCTATTAACATTACATTTCCTGTTGAAATACAATGATAAATATAAACCATTAAATTGTAGTTTCAAGTTGTATAAACTAACACAGATTTTTCCAACACAATTGAAATGGTAGATTTAAAAATTTGGCACATAAAAGAGTGTTATGTAGGTTTAGCTTGAAGTAAGCTGTCAAGCAGTAAACTGATTGAATATCTAGACATACATGTCAGGTTGTTGGTGCTTTTAATATGGTCCAAGATGTGAAAAGTCTTAAGTTTAAATCTAAAGCTGCAGGAATCCAGGCCAGCTGCCACTGAAACAAAATACTCCACCACCAGTCCAATAAAGAAATAACCAACACTAACTAAATGTGATTAAATAAAACCAAATGCATCTAAAAATAATACGTTTAAATGAGAAATTTGATTTAATTTGGCACATGAAATTTTAAGGAGAAAAGTAATTACAACAGTTATTATTTCCAACAATACAGGCTGCTACTGTAGTATCAAGGTGGGGGGTGAGGTTGCTTGAGGACCCAAATGCACAAATGAGTTCTTTCTGGTTTAATGAAAAACTGAGGCAAACATCCAAACAGACTGAAATGCTGAAAACTAGTGATGTAATGAGGTGAGCCGAGGCTTGTATCCAGCAATGGACGGGGTGTTTCTGTGAGGCGCTGATCGAGGCTAACTTCATTTGGGGGAGGAGCCAACATAGATGAAGTCTAAAGCCTCGCTAGCCGCCATACAACGTGACGGCTACTGGAAGTGGTTCAGCTCGCCTGGAACTTCGGCAGTCATTTAAACAGGAGAGTAGGAGAGTTGCTGTCAGGTGGATAGAGTTTGGATAACTTCTAAGACTAGACTGGTTGGAAAAACAGCCAATCTAGTTGGTTAAAACTAGTTTGGTTAGAATAAACAATATAATAATCAAAATCTGAGCGAGCTGCTGGTTACAAATGTAATAGGTTTTATGTATTATGGCTTTCTGTAGCACTGTCAGTTTGTTAGTGGTGTCTGCTGTCAGAGATGGACTTCCCCACTTTAGGTTGTTGGTTCAATATCCAATTCAGACTTTTCAAAGTTTCAATAAAAACAACAAGTATTTTGGCTAATATGACTAATTTGTATTGGTTTGCCCTAGTACAAATACAGATTGGGTAAAAACGCTGCCAAATTAGATTGGTTAGTTTAACCAAAAGATTGTTTGAACAATTAACTTCAAACCCAATTAAAACCAAAAATTGCGGGAAAACTATTATGTTTGAATAAAATGACTAAAACCTTTCATTTTGCTCATCATTGCCTAATTTGCACAAACACTTTCACTGTCTGCTTGAGCTTATTTCACTAAAATGGCAGAAAAAAACAGGGCACTTTAAATGATTTTTATATTCTAATGCATTTTAACACAAAAAACTTTTAAAATATTTTAATTATACAGTCAAATCATAAACAATTTCAAAGGAACTTAAAAGGGATCAAAACAATTGAAATCACATATTATATAACTAACTGCAGTTCTGCATTCCACCAGTAGGTGGTGACATTATCACATGATGCTTCTTGTATTGTGGGGATCGTTGAAGCAATTTGGCTGAATGGGTAAATGCCTCATGAGGCTTCATCTCACCATCACTACTGAAAAAACCAGCAAACATCAGGGAAACTCACATGGGGAGCCAGAGATGAGGAAGCAACAAACAAGGAAATAGCACTGAGTGACTGCAGAGGTGGAGTATATAAGGGGAACAGAATAACAGATGGACTAATGTGATTGGAACTAACTAGAAGGAAGCCAAGGGAAAGGAAACAAGCACAAGGGGGCAGCAGAGAGTTACTGAAGGCTGCTTTAATATAATGGAAAATAAACCAAATACCAAGCAGATAGTTGGCTTATACCTAAATGTCTTGATATGGCAGGCAGTGGATTCAAGAAATGACGTGAAAGACTTTAGTAAAATCACAATTTAAACTTAAAGCAGTTCAATAACCAACATCATTGATGGTACATCATTGATGGTACTGCTTCTTTTCCTTTAAGACCTACCGTAAACCACTTATCGAAACAGCTGCAACCATTAACCATTTCTGTTTTAGAGTCAGCGCTGACACGCACATTGAAAAATACTGTAGATTCAGAGTGCTGGTGAAGATTCTCTGTCATCCCAGTCATAGTCTTTCCAAAAAAGTTAAAAAACAATCCACTGGAATTTGTTTCCAAGTTTGAAGACGTTTCGCTTCCCATCCAGGAAGCTTTTTCAATTCAAAATGTCAGAATTAGGGTTGAGGCTCTATAAAGCCTGGAACTCAACGCTACTTCTGACATTTTGAATCCAGTATATTGTTTTTAAACTTTTTTGGAATGTCGATTCAGAGCTTAGTCATAAATAATCATCCAGGTAAGTTATTTTTACATCTGTTTTACATCTGTTTCTTTTGTATTTCCTGTTTAAATGATCGTAATGCTGAAGGGTTTTTATACAGTGAAATCTCCAGAGCATTGCCTTTCAATGAAAGCTTTACCTTTTGTCTACTTTCGTTTCTAAGTCTTCATTTTAGATTGGAGGGCTGCTCAGTGCATCAGCTGTTAGTACTGTTGCCTCACAGCAAAAAGGTCCTGAGTTCAAAAACTTGCCTTGGGTAATTTTTTCCCCCAGAAGCCATTAGGTTTAGTTTGTTTTCAGAGATTTTAGAAGTCATGTCTACAAGGTCTGAAACAGAGTCTTTGCACTGCACTAATATATGCTTGTTTGCTTCTACAGCAGAGATGAAAGAGACATATAGGTACTGCAGGTATAGCACAGAAACTGGAAAGTGGAGGAAAAGATAAATTCTTTTCAATATTTACATATAAAGAGAGGGTTCTGCTCTTTCATAGGGATTATTTTTCTACATTATATTTCTTCCTGGTCTCTGTAACACTGTGTTAGAGTGCTTATTTCTTGCAGCCGAGGGTGTATTTCCCTTTTTTTCATTGTTACGTGAGTCTATGTTCGCTTGTAGCATACAAATTTCTCAAGAACGGAGGTCTCTGATGCTCCCACTCAACTGTTTGATATCAGCATCCTTTGAAATGCAGCCTCTTCCTCCCAGTGTATCTCAGAGAGGTTCCAAACAGCTTCCACTTAATTATCATGCTTGCTTTCGTAGAAGGAGGGGAGCTTTCGAAAGGGTGCTCTAGTCTGGAAATAAGCTGTAATATGATGTAATTCAGCACTTAGTGTGATGCTATTCACCAAGAACAAAGAAGTAATGACATATAAAATCTACACAAGCTTTGGGTTTTGGGCAGTGACCACTTCAGGGAGGGGGTGTTTTCTCCTTCTTGGGATTTTACCATTTCTTCTATTGAGGTGTCTAAGTTAGGGATTCAAGAAGAATAGAGAAATGTGCATTGAAGTGGTTAAAGTTTTATTGCTCTGCAGGTTTCTACCTGCAGGGCCGATGACCCAAGAACTTCTGTCAAATGCTGCAGAATTCTTTAGTTTCCTTGGTCAGAAGATATCAAAGAAGCCTGGGTTTGGAACTAACAAAGGGTGCAGCCACTCCACAAGGGCTGCAGGCTTCTTTAACATCTAATAACTTATACCTAAATCTTAAGTATGAAAGCAAGTAACACGGTTCAGAGCTCATAGAAGTTATGGAAAACATTTGGTTCCTGGTGTTTGTTCTTCTATCTCTAAATTCTGTCATTTCTATGATAACTGTAGTAAAACACATCCGTTTCTGAGCTGGAATTTAGTAAACTGGCAAGTCAGATTGATAATCTGTAGGTTTAGTTCCACACATGCTAATCTGAGCCTGATCCCATCAAAGATTTTCTGGGAAAAGCGGGACATTTAGCAGAACCTTCCGAGGTGATTGGGTGAAGTGACACCTAGTGCCCGCCCACCTAAGCTTTGAGCCAATCATAGTGCCCAGTCAAACATCAGCAGACAGCATGGGAAACAACAACGTGTAACGCTCTTACTTTCCTTTTTCCAAGATAAAATTCTGGATAAAGACAAAGTAATGTTTCAGCATTCCAAAAAAAGTTTAAAACAATCCACCAGACTGTTTCCGAGTTTGAAGACATTTCGATTCCCATTCCGGAATCTTTTCATTTCAAAATGTCAGAAATAGCCTTATGACATAGACCTTGTTATATTTAATTACAAATATAATTTATTTTTCCTCCTGCTCTCAGGTAAAACACTCTCAAAGAGAGAGACTTGAACTGAAACCGAAACTGAAGGGGGTGGAATGTTTATTCAGCCACAGCTCTAATGGGACATTTACATCTGAAAAGGGATTCATGAGTTGTGGAGTACTGTTGGGGGGACTGGAGGCTGATGAAAATTCTCGTATCTGTGGGATTTCAATTGTTATAGAGTGAACCAAAAAAAACAAAGCCTTGTTTTGGCTTAAAAAACAGGCAAACAGGTCTGCCCCGTGGGAATAGGGGTCGTTTGAGTTCTTTGTTAGTCTGTAATACCTGATAGCTGTCTGTATCTCTGAAAGGGGGTCCTTAGAGAGAATTGTTGGCCTGGCTGAACAGGCGAGGTGTTTTGGTCCCCTCTATGGAGGTTGAGATTGCGATGATAGCGGGAAGATATCAACTCTATTGTTGAATTGCAGGTTATGAAAACTGAAATCTGAGTCCACCCCCTCTGTTTAAGGTTGTTTTTTCTCTCTTAACATAGATGGCTTCCTTCACGCCCCTCTCAAACCACCTGTCTTCTTTGTCCAAAATGTGAACATTCTGGTCCTCACAAAAATGTCCTTTGTTGCTTTTTTTGGAATGACTATTCAATTCAATTCAGTTTATTTATATAGCGCCAAATTCACAACACATGTCATCTCAAGGCACTTTACAGTTCAACCAGATCATACAGTCAAATTGATACAAAGTTTTCTATCTAAGGAAAACCAGTTGATTGCATTGACTCATTGACTCAAATACAATCCCCCACACTAAGCATGCTTGTAGCGACAGTGGAGAGGAAAAACTCCCTTTTAACAGGAAGAAACCTCCAGCAGAACCAGGCTCAGTGTGAGTGGCCATCTGCCGAGGCTGACTGGGGTTCAAGGAGACAGAAGCAGAGATACAAAAAGCAGCTGTAAAAGGCGGCCCCGTCCAGGAAACACACAGCCAGGCAGACGAGCTCCAAGGCAGCTCCCATGCCAGAGGACGAAGAGAGCACATCCACTCAGTCACAGTCAGAGAAACAGGACCACACTGGAAAACAGGCCGATCTCCAACATCTATTAACAAGGGTGTTGATAGAAGCAGCACAGCTGATGTTTTTTTCCAGGATGACGTCACAGCCAAACAGGAACAGACGAGGCAAAGCTACTCTGAGGAAAAGCAGAGAGAGCAGAAGGTTAGAGATTGAACTAACAGATTCTGCAGAATAGGAGAACAGAGAGAGAATGAAGCAGAATGATGAAATGGGGGTCCCTATGTCCTCCAAAAGTCTAAGCCTATAGCAGCATAACTATAGAGATAGCTCAGGATAACCTGAGCCACCCTAACTATAAGCTTTATCAAAAAGGAAAGTTTTAAGCCTAGCCTTAAAAGTAGACAGGGTGTCTGCCTCACGGACTAAAACTGGTAGTTGGTTCCACAGGAGAGGAGCCTGATAACTAAAAGATCTGCCTCCCATTCTACTTTTAGAAATTCTAGGAACTATGACCTGGATGACTGAGAATCTTCACCAGCATAATGTTTCAGCAGGAGCTATGGGTACGTCTTCCTGTGCTTCCATGTTTATTTTGGCTTTGCTTTTGTCCGTAGTGTACTTTGGAGCAGCATGGCTTCAAAAGGAGCTACATAAGTACTATTTCAGAGCAGAAACTCAATTTATTTGTATATATTTTCTTGATTTATTATTAAAACTATTTAACCTCTTTAACCACAATTGTAATTATTGAGAAACACAATCCTTTGTTAAAGGCAAATAGAATAAACAATAGAATAAAATAATAATAAATGATTAACATACTTTTTTTATATACCTTTACAGCATAATAAGAATTATCCTATAGAGAAGCATTTTTATTTTTTTGCACACGACAATAAACTTTTGTATCTGAACCTTGCTGGTATGTTGTTCTTTGTGTCTTTTGTATATTGCAGGTATTAAATGTAAAATCACTGTGTGATAGTGAGTTATAATGGAGTAACTCACTCTAGAATCATATCACATCTGGTCCTGTTTTTCCATATGTTATTATTTTGAGCTGAACTAAACAGAAAGTAGGACAGAAACCACAGTTGGTGGTTGTTTGGTTGATAGTTCTCCATCGAGGCAGACCAAGCCACTGCATGAGGTTAAAACAACACTGAGACTTGTAGCCACCAGGGACGCTTGACCTGTAACTTCCAGGTTAGGTGTGTCCGAAGGTCACAGGTGTAACTGCTCTATTGTTAAAGGAATCACTCTCCCTCTGTGTTTTTGAATCTGATAGGAGGCCAATTTTTAATCAGCAGACTGAGAAGTTATAGAGTTTATTCAGCCCTCTAGATTTAAATCCTACAGAAGAGAACAGAAAACACGTCTAATCAGAAAAGGCTCAGATCTGTTGGTTTACAATGTTTAGCTCAGTTAGCTCTGGTGTTTAAGTGGAGCTCAGAGTGTTTTAAAGCTTTGCTCTGGGTCACATGACCCATCTCTGATCTGACCCTCTCCAGTTACAGAGCAGAGTTTTTGAAAGGGGCAGCCCACATGGAGCGTTTAGACGCACCAGGTGCTAAAAATTGACCTGGAAAATCTATATCTCAACCTTCTTCCGTTCGACTCATTTCAGTTTATTTTCATCATGCCAATTCACAACACATGTCATCCCAAGGTACTTTACAGAAACTGTTTGATCACATCATCCAGTCAGATTGGTTCAAAGTTTTCCATCTAAGGAAAACCAGCTGATTGCATCCAGTCATTGACTTTGCAGGATCCATTCCTCCTGGATGAGCATGTAGAGACAGTCGACCAGGCTCAGTGTGAGCGGCCTTCTGCCGGGGCCGACTGGGGTTCAAGGAGACAGAAGCAGACACACAAAAGTTTATGCTTTGGTAAAAAGTTGCACAGTTTTGCTTTCAAACATTTAAAAACTCTTTTCAAGGAAGACAACAACTCACTTATTCCAGTTCTGCCATTGCTGGTGGCACAAACCTTTGCTCAATACAGTGATGCTCAAAATAATATCCATTCAACAATGTAGGGGAAACATCAGTCAGACAATAAAATAAAAAAATCTTTGTTATTTTAGATTACCTGTCATTTAAATCCCATATCAAAGAGGTTTCTAGAATGACTTTCATTCACCTGCAAAATAAAAATATCCTGTGATGCCTTAAATGGCCAAGCTCCATCTGATATCAGAGATCTGATTGTTCCTTATGTTCCTAACAGAGCACTTCGCTCTCAATCTGCAGGTTTACTATTGGTTCCTAGAATTTCTAAAAGTAGAATGGGAGGCAGATCTTTTAGTTATCAGGCTCCTCTCCTGTGGAACCAACTACCAGTTTTAGTCCGTGAGGCAGACACCCTGTCTACTTTTAAGGCTAGGCTTAAAACTTTCCTTTTTGATAAAGCTTATAGTTAGAGGGGCTCAGGTTATCCTGATCTATCTCTATAGTTCTGCTGCTATAGGCTTAGACTTCTGGAGGACATAGGGACCCCATTTCATCATTCTGCTTCATTCTCTCTCTGTTCTCCCACTCTGCAGAATCTGTTAGTTCAATCTCTAACGTTCTGCTCTCTCTGCTTTTTCTCATAGTAGCTTCATCTGGTCTGTTCCTGTTTGGCTGTGACTCCATCCTGGAGAGAAATATCAGCTGTGCTGCTGCCATCAACACCTTTGTTTCTAGATGTTGGAGATCAGCCTGTTTTCCAGTGTAGTCCTGTTTCTCTGACTGTGACTAACTGGATGTGCTCTCTTCATCCTCTGACATGGGAGCTGGCTCGGAGCTCGTCTGCCTGGCTGTGTGTTTCCTGGACGGGGACGCCTGTGGAGCTGGTTGATAAGTTTCTTTCTATCTCTGCTTCTGTCTCCTTGAACCCCAGTCGTCCTCAGCAGATGGCCGCTCACACTGAGCCTGTTTCTGCTGGAGGTTACTTCCTGTTAAAACGTAGTTTTTCCTCTTCACTGTCGCTATAAGAATTTTTGTTGTGAGTGATTGCATTGGAATCAATGGGTCGATGCAGTCAACTGGTTTTCCTTAGATAGAAAACTTTGAATCAATCTGACTGGATGATTTGGTGAACTGTAAAGTGCCTTGAGATGACGTGTGTTGTGAATTGGTGCTATAGCACAGGCGTAACTTCCTGAAGGCCTGGTGGGGACAGTCCCCACCAATAATCTCCTCTTTTTTACCTCTTTCCGCTCATTTGCTTTAGCCAAAGGTAACAGAAGTTGGGTGCAGCTATCTGTTTCTAGAGCATTTTGAGTCTGTTTGTTTTCCTCTCTCGCGCTGCCCCTGTGTCCCGCCTCTCAGTCTGACATCATCAGATCTGTTGCTTTGAGTCATCTGATTTGTGGTCGTATTTCACTGTGTAGAGAGTAGCTACGTGGAGGAGGAGAGACACACAGCAGCACTCAGTGAACATTAACCAGCAGCTACTTCAATGTTTAAGTAAAAGTTAGGAGACGGGTTGGTTAAAAAATTAGAGACCATACCACTGAAAAATCTATTTGTTTGACATACAGAGCTTTTTCAGCTAAAAATGGTAACAGATTTTAAGTTTAAAGAAGTTAGTATTATAATGCTAAAGGCTTGAGAAAACAGTTTAAATTGTGCGTTCTTCTTTACTATAAAAACTGGGCTTCTCAGAGGACCAGGACTCCCAGTTACAGGTTAAAATGTTTTCCTATCCAGACAGTAGAGTTTCTACATATCTGGAAGTTTTGTTTCTGGCATCATTATATTAGTAAAGAGGTTCATAAATCATTTAAACAGAGTACAGAGAGAAGTAGGGAAAGCTGCAGATTTAAAGGGGAAACAGATTTACTGGGATATGCAACATGCAATAAAATATATCTCCAAGTTTACCAGAAACTTTACAAGAAAAAAATGTACTATGCCATATTTAAAGTGCAGCACATCCATATTTTTTCTGGATGGATGGAATTGAAATCGTACTTCTAGGGATGCATGATATATGGATTTTGGCATCGGAATCGGCTGTTATTCTTTTTTTTTTTTATACATTATTGTTTTTGGGTCCTATATATGTAATGCACTTTCTAGAAGGCATCTCTCTATCTATAAATATAAATATCAGTCTATTGTGGTTATCTTGCGTTCTCAACTATAGGAAAGCATTCAAGAGATACATGTTTGAGCTCATTTTTGGAAAATATAAAAACTTAATTAAAGCGTTCGGGTCGAGTTACTGTAGGTCCATCAGCCCCCACCCTTAGAGCGCCCCCACCAACTTTCATCAGAAAGTTACACCCTTGTGCTATAGAAATAAATTAAATTGAATTAAATAAAAAAAAAAAAACGATACAGGCTCCAAATAGCTGTAAAAGTAAGTAAAGTGAAACAGGTACATTTATATTGAAACCTGCCATGGGCTTTTAAAAGCCTCAGATTTCAAGAAGCACCGCTGCTTTTTAAAGGCAGAAGTAAAAAGAGGCTATAATTAATTTTAATGTTTTATTCTACTTAATGTTTAAGCTACCAGATACCCTAATTAGTAAGAAAGTAGTTATTTAAAACAACGGCTGAATCCTTCCAGCATGAAGGTTGTGATTTCCCTTCGGTGTTTTTACAGTCATGCCTGCATAATAACAGAGAAAAACTTATTGTTTATTATTCCATTTTCCTTAATCACTATAGGTAAAAATAGGTGAGCTTTTTTGACTCCCTGAAAACCTTGCAATGAAAATGCAGCTGCAGCACACAATATAAAGAGAAGCTAAGGTTAGGATGTGATTATAGATTCACTCTTGGATAAATGTTTTTTGAGTGCGTAATGATCTAAATTCATAAGAAAGTTTCATAAGTTTGAGGAGAAAGAACTTCTTCCTTTACTGATTTTTCCACAGTGACTGCCGCCTGCGCATGAAGCCATGGAGGGAAACAGACAGCTGCTATCATAACAGTGTCTGCCTGATATTCCCTGGGGGAGCACGCGTTGGAATGTATTACATTTTTAAGCATTCTTTTATTTTTTCCACAGCCTAGATGAATAATTAGTAACAATAAAAAAATAATATAAATCATGTGGAGAGTACAGCACCGTATGATTGCTGACATTTTAAAAGTGTTTTAAATTAAATATAATCTATAAGTTATTGACATAATTATTCAAGTTCAGATAGTATTTTCTATATTCTTGATTCTAGGATCTTTAAAGGAAAAGTCCGCTCAAATTCAGAATTCAAACTTCTGAAATTATATTAAAAATTAAATTATTCCACCCTGTTCAATAAATGATCAGTGTTTTTAATTCAGAGTAATTTTCATGTGAATGTGCTTTACTGGAGGCATCCATGTTTGTCAAAGAACACTACTGCCACCTACTGGTTAGTGACGTCACGGTGCGGTATCGGCTGTTGATCAAGTCCCAGTGCTGTATCTGGTGTTTGTCACAACGCGCTATTATCCAAGTCATCTTCTTCCAAACACCTTTGTTTATAGATGCTGGAGATCGGCCTGTTTTCCAGTGTAGTCCTGTTTCTCTGACTGTGACTAACTGGATGTGCTCTCTTCATCCTCTGACATGGGAGCTGGCTCGGAGCTCGTCTGCCTGGCTGTATGTTTCCTGGACGGGGCCGCCTTTTAAAGCTGCCTTTTGTATCTATGCTTCTTTTTCTATGTCTGCTTCTGTCTCCTTGAACCCCAGTCATCCTCAGCAGATGGCCGCTCACACTGAGCCTGGTTCTGCTGGAGGTTTCTTCCTGTTAAAGGGGAATTTTTCCTCTCCACTGTCGCTACAAGCATGCTTAGTGTGAGTGATTGCATTTGAGTCAATGAGTCGATGCAATCAGCTGGTTTTCCTTAGATAGAAAACTTTGAATGAATCTGACTGGATGAAATGGTGAACTGGAAAGAACCTTGAGATGACATGTGTTGTGAATTGGCGCTATAGAAATAAACTGAATTGAATTGAAATGTTGGCTACATATTACGGGTTTTTTCTCTGGCCAGAAGTTCGATGGCAAATCCTCCCTCTTCAAGTTGGCGATCCAACGACCAACCCGTCCGTGGAGGATCAGGAATCAGAAAGGTGGAATAACTCTTTGTTTCCACTTTTACCCGATGTATTCCAGCATCCAGCTGCCATGCACGTGGGCATTGTCAGTTTCACTATAGCTCTGGTGAATTTCAATGGTGAAGTCCTCTGGAAATCTTCAATAATTGTTGTTGATTGCAGATGTGTCTAGTAGTTCCCATTGATTTAGCTTGTAAAGCGGGGAGAATGGCGCTAGGCTTACCGCACCGTGACGTCACTGCTGGAATTTCAAAATTTAATTTATTTTTTTGATATTTTTACTGATTAATGCTAAATTCATTAAATCACCGCAAACGTATTCGTTTTAGGTATAAATAATGATCCATTGATTATTCCTTGCTGACCAGACTTGGTGATTTTCTTTCTTAAAACCATAGCAATTTGATTAAATTAAACCTATACAACACAATGACTTCATCATCTTATACACCCACCAACAAACTGCCATAAAACACCAAAATGTAATTAGAGCAAAGTTTTGATAATCATATCAATATATCTATACTTTCTGATGCTTGCTCCCTGAGCTCAGAGCGCATGTGCAGCCATAGTGGTAAAAGAGCACCTCCATATTTATGTGACATGAGCGCCTCATTCCAAATTGAAGGATATAAAGTTTATCCTCCACAAACAACAACTGACATCAAATCTCCCAGAAGATTCAAGTGGCATAGATGTTTTAAATGTAGTGCTGTTTCTATTTATTTTGACATAAAGCATACAGAGAGTACTGGGAAACTTTATTGGTCTCCAGTAAAGCACATTCAAATGAAAATTACTCTTATTATTATTATTTCATATTTAAAGTACTTTCAGGAGTTTGAATTCTGAATATGAATAACATCTCATATATCTGTGTATATTAAGATAACATGTGAATTGGTCCTGTGGAAATAAACTGAATTAAATTAATGTATTTTTATAGAAAAACTTGAATAATTTTGATAAAAAGTAATAACTAGGCCCTTTAAGGTGGAAACCCAGATCATTTTTAGAATGGAGAAAAACAACATCTCTTTTAATGAGAAGACATTTTTTTTTTTTACATCTTTCTTTACAAAAAAAAAGGTAAAATACCGAGGAGATTAGCAAACAAGAAAAATAAAAACTGAAGACACCATGTCTGCTCTCACTGGAACTGAACATCTGGGAAGCAGTTAGATGCTAGAAATCATAAGCAATGTTTTTACGTTTTTACAGAGTCCTGCTCTAGAGAGTTCAGGTATGTTTGTTAAGTAAATCCCAATAATGAAGGGGGAATATTCTCTCAGAAACACATCACACTATATTAAATATATCCAAGTCAGTGGGCAGTTTCCCCAAGAGTCCATATCTTAGCATATTCACCCCAAGGTCAGCCTGTGCAGTGTTCAGATAAATTACAAAAAACCCCAAGAGATGCAGCTGAGAGTCTTCGGGCCTTGGCCGGTGAGTCAGGTCGCAGCGGTGCAAACAGGAAAGGATGATGTGTTTGGAAGCGTTGCCAGGTTATAAAACCCAAACATGGCAGCAGGAAGAAAGTTTGCAAAGGTGTTTCTGAATAATCCACAAGACAGAAGTGGGGGTTGTTTATTCACATGGTGAACAGGAGCGAATTTGGTCAAAGAAAAAGCAACAAATCTGAACCAAATGTCGAGCAGTGCAGCTGGGGGCTTGTTTTTCAGCCACAGGGAATGGACGCCTTGCAGAAGTTAAGTCTACTATAAGTCCACTTGGATATCAAAGTCTTGGAGAAAAAAATGCTAGACCACCTACCAACCGCCAGAGGTTTGTTGAAAGTTTCTCCTTTAGATGTGTCATTTATCCCAAACCAATCAGGAGACCCACAGCTACAAACCTGAAAATGAAAATCCAAGGTGAAAATGACCTAGTCAAAAATAGAGATGATCACATCTGATATGGACGCTGATAATAGTCCAGATAATGGAGAAAACTGTAGATTGGGTATCGTAAAACAGGGGACAAAGGTATTTAGTTTATTTCTATAATGTATCTAGGTTAAAAACCTCTTGAATAGCAGAACGTTTATCCTTTTATGAGCTTCTATCTGATCTAATAGAAACCGTCTATTTAATTCCTTACAGTTAATATTTGTTTTCAAGATGAAATAAGTACTCTTAACAAGATTTAATGTTTTTATCAATTAGTATTCTTACCTTATAGTAATCTTTTATACTAATCTAAAATTGCCCGTTGGGATAAACATGTATACGTTCACACATATTATGGTAAATGGCATGTACTTATATAGCGCCTTTATTCAAGTTAGGAGACTTGACCAAAGCGCTTTACACTACATTCATTCACCCATTCACACACACACTCACACACTGATGGTGGCAAGCTACATTGTAGCCACAGCTGCCCTGGGGCTCACTGACAGAAGCGAGGCTGCCGTACACTGGCGCCACCGGGCTCTCTGACCACCATCAGTAGACAATGCAGGTGAAGTGTCTTGCCCAAGGACACAACGACAATGAAAGTCGGAGTCGGGGCTTGAACCGTCAACCCTTCGATTACAGGGCAAACTCCTCCATCCAACGCCACTGTCGCCCATTATAGATTATTGTAGAGAGGACAGCCTCTTCAAAACAAAAGTAAAGATGATAAAATTAGGGCAAACAGAGCTCTGGTATCTGAAAAATATTTAGATCTGCAGATATCCAAATTTATGTATCAGAATTGAATCAGAGGTGAAAAAATTTTGATCTGTGCATCGCTGGTCAGAAGAATGATCCCACTGTAGGACTGCATGAGAGAAGGAAAAGGAATTCCTATAAACTTAAAATATCTTAAGTAACATTCAAAGATGGATGGATGGATGGATGAATGGATGGATGGATGGATGGATGGATGATGGATGGATGGATGGATGGATGATAGATGGATGGATGGATGGATGGATGGATGATGGATGGATGGATGGATGGATGGATGGATCAATGGATGGATGGATGGATGGGTAAATGATGGATAAATGATGGATGGAAGAATGGATGGATGATGGATGAATGGATGGATGGATGATGGATCAATGGATGGATGGATGGATGGATGGATGGATGGATGGATGGATGGATAGATGGATGATGGATGGATAAATGATGGATGGATGGATGGATGGATGGATGGATGGATAAATGATGGATGGATGGATGGATGATGGATGGCTGGATGGATGGATGGATAAATGATGGATGGATGATGGATGGATGGATGGATGGATGGATGGATGGATAAATGATGGATGGATGGATGGATGGATGGATGGATAAATGATGGATGGATGATGGATGGATGGATGGCTGGAAGAATGGATGGATAAATGATGGATGGATGGATGGATAAATGATGGATGGGTGGATGGATGGATGGATGGATGGATAAATGATGGATGGATGGATGGATGGATGGATGATGGATGGATGGATGGATGGATGATGGATGGATGATGGATAAATGGTGGATGGATGGATGGATGGATGGATGGATGATGGATGGATGGATGGATGGATGGATGATGGATGGATGGATGGATGGATGATGGATGGATGGATGGATGGATGGATGGATGATAGATGGATGGATGATGGATGGATGGATGGATGATAGATGGATGGATGATGGATAAATGATGGATTCATCTTTGCAAATTATTCTGTTTTTCAATCTGAGATTTATTATTTAAAAAAAGAAAGAGTGTGATAATTAACTGGTTTAAAAAAGCTAATCAAATAGTAAAACTTCAGTAGTAGATTTTTAATTGTTATCTATAAATAAAAACGGATTGAATCTGTGAGAAAGAAAATTCTACTTCAGCACCAGTCAAGTCTTACTAGCTGCACCAGTCAGCAAGTTCGACTTGAAATCCATGTTTACTCGGCTCCCAGCGCCCCCCCCCCCATCATCACACTGAATTATTGATGTCCAGCACTGCCAGCCTCTGGTCCAAACTTTGAATATGCTGCTAATATGCATGGATCTCAGTCTGGGTGCAGTCCAAGTTCAGAGAAGACGCCAACTTCTCACTTCACGTTTTATTTTATCACCATAATAAAAGAGCAAAACACACAGATAGGAGGCAGCTCGGGAAGTTGAGGGTCACCATAAACAACAAAGGCGAGGACTTTAAGAGACCCAGGAGAAAAATAGAAGCTGCAGAAAAAGAATTCTTGTTAGGGAACATATGTTATTCTTACATCCCCAGTGAAAAGGTCACAGTGAGACAAAGTAATGGCTCTAGCATATTCATTGCTGCGCGTCTTCATTTGTAGCAGATGAGCAGAGGGAGGGGGTGGGGCACCGCCATCATTTATAATGGTGAAATTATGTACTCGGATGCTGTGAGGGGAAAAGCCGGGTTATGAGTTCCAGACTTATGGCTTTTCAGGACTTAATGAAGACATCACTTTGCTGCAGTGCCGCTCCTTTTTTACAGTTAAAGGCTTAAGCGAACACATGATGTTGAGACCTTTGACAAATCTTCAGCACGAATCTCAGATAAAATGCTACAATTGCTGTTGCCTTTTAATTATTTCTGATCTGAAATAGAAAACTAGAGTACAGATTGGTACAAGACTTTTTTTTCATTCCTGTCTAATGAGCTGAAAGAACTCTGACAATTTTATGCCGCTGCCTCGGAGAATAAAGCCAAATTTCTGCAATTGTTCAAGAAAACTGCCTCATTAGAGCAGAAATATTATTAATCAAGTGCATGTAATCATGCAAAACTAAGCCTCCTCTTTATTCATGCCACCTGAAACATTTCTAGACGGAGGTACGATCTAAAACAAACAAAAACACTGTGTGAGACATTGGGTTTCATATTTTTTGGGGGCTAGTTTTTAAGTTTCATTTTTAAAATAATTTGCTGAAACTGTTTGATATCGAGGTTGGCACCTTTTGTGAATAAACTTTTACTTCTCCTATAAAATATAAGAAACACTTTCTAGTTCCCTTTCCTCACAGAATAGTTTGAGTCTTTAATGCTGTTTTAATGTTAGCCATATTTCACAATAATGACACTGAGTCTTTTAATTATAAAATAAGGATTTGACAAATAGACATCAGTGAGATCTAGTTGGAGTTTGCTATATTTCTGCCTAAAGCTTACAGCTTATTACTTCTACATCCAGACATTTCTCCTGATTCTGCAGCTGCCTGCCAATGTCCAAAGGTCTTTAGGTCAACTGACCAATCTAAAATTCCCTTTAGATTGTTTAACACTAAGCCAACCATTGTAAACAAAACTCCAACAAACACAGGAGGGTTTTATTGAAGACATGGAGATTCATAAATTTACTTGAGGCACTTATTTAGACATTTACCTGATCAACAAATCCAATGGCTCCTCCTCTGCCACCCAAACTGACCGGTTCGCTTAGTTTGATCCTATCTAAGTAAAGAGGTTAAAGGAGAAGTCTGGTCATATTCAGAATTTAAACTTTTGAAATACTTTAAATGTGAAATTATTGTTCAATAAATGATCAGTGTTTTTAATTCAGAGTAATTTTCATTTGAATGTGCTTTACTGGAGGCATCCATGTTTGTCAAAGAACACTACTGCCACCTACTGGTTAGTGACGTCACGGTGCGGTATCGGCTGTTGATCAAGTCCCAGTGCTGTATCTGGTGTTTGTCACAACGCGCTATTATCCAAGTCACCTTCTTCCAAACACCCTTGTTTATAGATGCTGGAGATCAGCCTGTTTTCCAGTGTGGTCCTGTTTCTCTGACTTTGACTAACTGGATGTGCTCTCTTCATCTTCTGACAAGGGAGTTCGCTCGGAGCTCGTCTGCCTGGCTGTGTGTTTCCTGGACGGGGCCGCCTTTTACAGCTGCTTTTCTATCTCTGCTTCTGTCTCCAGTGAACTCCATCTTGAAAACATTCTTCTTCCAAATGTTGGCTACATATTACGTGTTTTTTCTCTGGCCAGAAGTTCGATGGTAAATCCTCCCTCTTCAAGTTGGCGATCCAACGACCAATCCGTCCGTGGAGGATCAGGAATTGGAAAGATTTTCCCTTTTACCCGATGTATTCCAGCATCCAGCTGCCATGCACGTGGGCATTGTCAGTTTCACTATAGCTCTGGCGAATTTCAATGGTGAAGTCCTCTGGAAATCTTCAATAATTGTTGTTGATTGCAGATGTGTCTAGTAGTTCCCATTGATTTAGCTTGTAAAGCGGGGAGAATGGCGCTAGGCTTACCGCACCGTGACGTCACTGCTGGAAGATGGCAGGAGGGAGGGGCTACTATATTTGGGCAAAAATGGCCGCTCCCAGACTCAGTGATCTTGTCGAAAATTATTATTTTTATTTTTTTACTGATTGTCAGGGTTTGGTTGAGGTTTTGAGGACCCAAATGCAGAGGTGAATTCTTGAAGACTTAATTAAGTAGTCACAGCTAACTGAGGCAGGAATCCCAAAATAATGAAACACAAAAAAACCATAACCTTGGAGACATCAGGAAAAACAAACATGAGGAGCCAGGAGGAACCAGCACAGAGGAACTGCACAGGGAGATTATATATGGTAGACTGAAGAAAGACAGGACTAATGAGCTGATTGGGAGCAGGTGTGAAAAGAAAATTCTAGAAGGAGCTATGGAAAAGGAGACCAACACAAGAGGGCAGCAGAGGGCAATCTAGAAATACCTAAGAACTCAAATATATCCAGAAAGCACCACAAAATATGAATTAAACCAATAAAGAAAGAAAAAGAAAAAAAACATGGATCAATGTGAAGATGAAAACTCAAAGAAAACTTAACAGAACCCAGACCATGACAATGATCAACGCTAAACTTTTCCTTAAAAACTTAGAGGTTGGGGGAAAGAGGGACTACTGATAAAAGCCCCACCGCCTCTAAGGCTGAGATGTCATCATACACTGGAAGCTCATTTCAGCAGTTTGTGTCTGTGATCCTGTTCTTTTAGTTGTGATCCATTGCTCTTTTTTCATTGTTTTCCCAGCTTAGAGTAGCGTCCCAGCATCACATTGGTCACCTATGCTTTCTTCCAGGAATTTGAAGGCATGTTGCTTCAGAATTGCCCATCACACGTTTCACGCTGGCGCTCGGTATCAGTGCAGCTCAGTTAAAGACCCAAGACAGCAGAGAAAACAGATTGGATCATGTTATTTTTTTCTCTAAACAGCACAGTTTTCTCTCCAGGTATGTTGCAGAGTATGTTTGTGCATAAAAATCGAGGACTAAATATCAGTTTGTTGGCTTATTGCTTTGACTGACTTGGTAGCTGGAGATTATTTTGACTTCAAACCTTCGTGGATGGAAGAAACTCAACTGGATTGTAAAGAGCAATAGCAGTTTGTGATATCAGTGATGGCGCCCTGATCCGTGTCCCTCTGACCGGGACCCAGTTTTCCATTACTGATTTGTGTGTCTACTCAAATAAATATGCTCCCTGGTCTTTTCCAAAGTGTAAACTAGTTGAATAATGCTTGACTCAAGTGAGTTAAGAGATTTTTAAACGAGTTTCCCTATGATTTGTACAGAAGAGGATTAGGGCCGCTAAAAACATAAAAAAAGTTAATTGATTTTTACATTTTATTTCAGGATGATATAAGAAAAAAAGTCAAAATTCTGACTTTTTTCTCAGAATTCTGATTGAATTCTGACAGCTAAAAAAACCCCAAACATGTTAGCATCAAGTCGTAGCCATGTCTGTTTTAGAGACTAAACTAGCTTTCCTGTTTTAATCACCTTCTGCTCTTCCATTCATGAGGACCTGGGGACGCCTCGGGCAAAAGTAAAGTCGCCTAATTCGCTAATACTCATCTTTGTCAGTGAAGCTGAGTGCTCCCACATGGTGCCCATCTACATTAAGATTCAATATTCTGAGAAAAAAGATCAATATGGGAAGATTAAAGTCAAAATGTTGACTTTAATCTCAGAATTCTGAGAGAAAAGTCAGAATTCTGATATTGAACTGAAATAATATTTAAAAATCAGTTAACTTTTTAATAAAACTCTTTAGTGGCACTAATCCTCTTCTGTAGTTTGTGCAATAAAGGAAAAAAAAAACACAAAACAAATGTTTGTTAACTCCACACTAGGAGGCCTTTTTAAGCTTTTATTTAATTCTGTATAGATAAAAGGGCACGTTAGAGTAAAACGTTTTGGTTTCCCTCTTCTTTCTTATCAATATTCAATTATATTCTTGTTTTTGTGTTGCACTAAAGATAGAAATACATTTTTCTGTCATTTCAACAAGATAATAAAAGGTTTTGCTAAAACAGCAAATAACATTTTAAAGCAACACAAAGGTTTAAAATGAGAAAAGGAGAACAGGATGATGGGAAAGTCAAAGAGCATATTTGTATAGATGTGCTGCTTAAGCATCCTTTATGTACAAAGTGGGTTATGGGGGGGGGGTTATTTTCAAGACTCAGTCTATTCCTGCATCCCTGCTTAAAAAAAGAGACCATACATATTTTACGCCTCTAATAGTAAGTATAGTAGGTACACACAGCTTATGTAAATCTGTGAAGATGACTCAATACGACGTTACTTCCATGTTCTGACACCCACCTAACTTTGCTTTGGGCTGAAGAATGGTAGTTTCCATGGATACCATCCTTTGTTTTATTGCAGAAACTCACCTGAACTCTGAGTAGGTAGTGACTCTGAACAGCTTTTATTTTGGTTGGGTGCACAGGCAAAATGATAAGTAGTCAGATAATGAGCAAAGCAATTAAATGTACCACATTAGCATTAGGTAATCATTACAACTCTTTACTTGGTCATTAACTCACTCTGCTCCCTACATTCAGCAAGACGTTTGTCCTGAACAACTGAAGAAGCAGTGCTGAAAATAAAGTGAATAGAGACTGGCAACTGCAGTAATACAACTTCCTTTAAAGAGAATACAGATTAACAATTGCCTACTAGGAAAAAAACTGCTCATAGCGAGCCCCAAAGCATGGTGGAGGAGGACTGATGATGTGGGCTGGTCATATGGTTACAGCAAATGGAGCCTACTGTAGGTGGAAGTTTAACTGAAGAAAATGATTGCTTTCTGACATTCACCTGCGACACAGCCAACGAATAATTTCTCCTAATTGTCTTTTCTCTTCGTGTGAGATTTTCAGGTTAAAATCAGAGTTACTTTAATAATAGAAGGTTGAACTTATAAAAAGATAATCCATTAAGCACTTAGAGCATCAGGTCATGTTGGATAAAAATTGTGTAAATCATTAGAACAGCATTTCTTTGTTACAGTAATAGAATTATTTTAATGTTGGTTTTTAAGAGAAGGTTACGTTTGTTTCTGGCTGACTTAAGATGCAGAAGAGCATGAGTGTGTCTGTGGGGGGTGGGAGGTGGGGGGGCAGCCGGGGTCCCTCCGGAGACATGAGCTGACGACCCTGAAATCACGCGCTGGGGGCCGTCAGAACAAAGCAGAGCAGCAGAAATCAGACTCCCTCTCTGCCCTGCCGCTCTCACTGGTGTCAGCCACCGAGGTCTGGTAGGGGACAACCTGAGGGGGTCGACGTCATTTGGATTCCAGTTCCTGCATACCCCTAACCCCCCCTCCCAACATCTTCTCATTTGCGGGCCCCACGTCTGCACTTGATGGCTGACATTGATCTGTACTTCAAAACCACAACAGAGCCTCACGTCCCACCCCTCAGCTGACACAAGCGATTTGTAAAGATGGGCTCTCTGCAGCCTGGCGTGCTGACAACTGAACACACCCCCACCCACCCCCATTCCTCTCTCAATCAACTCTCCCACCCCACATCTCAGCAGACAAGCAGTGTTTTTGTTTTGCAATGCAAAGGAGGGTTAGCTCTGTGCTTTTCTGGTATTTGAGTCCATGACCAAATACCACACAGACAGCAATTAAATTCAGTTTATTTCTATAGCACCAATTCACATTACATGTCATCTCAAGGCACTTTCCAGTTCACAAGATCATCCAGTCAGATTGATTCAAAGTTTTCTATGTAAGGAAAACCAGTTGATTGCATCGACTCATTGACTCTTCAGCAATCCCTCACACTAAGCATGCTTGTAGCGACAGTGGAGAGGAAAAACTCCCTTTTAACAGGAAGAAACCTCCAGCAGAACCAGGCTCAGTGTGAGCGGCCATCTGCTGAGGCTGACTGGGGTTCAAGGAGACAGAAGCAGACAAATAGAAAGAAGCAGAGATACAAAGGAACTTGTCAACCAGCTCCACAGGCGGCCCCGTCCAGGAAACACACAGCCAGTCAGACAAGCTCCGAGCCAGCTCCCATGTCAGAGGATGAAGAGAGCACATCCAGTTAGTCACAGTCAGAGAAACAGGACTACACTGGAAAACAGGCCGATCTCCAACATCTATAAACAAAGGTGTTGATGGCAGCAGCACAGCTGATATTTCTCTCCAGGATGGAGTCACAGCCAAACAGGAACAGACCAGATGAAGCTACTATGAGAAAAAGCAGAGAGAGCAGAACGTTAGAGATTGAACTAACAGATTCTGCAGAGTGGGAGAATAGAGATAGAATGAAGCAGAATGATGAAAAGGGGGTCCCTATGTCCTCCAGCAGTCTAAGCCTATAGCAGCATAACTATAGAGATAGCACTTGATAATAGTACAGCAGGGAATGTCTCTATCAGTATTCATCGACAGCATGCACAAAAAAACAAGTGATTAAGGGTTACAATGATGCTCTTGTATCAGTTCCTTTCAATAAATATTTGACTTGATCTTGAAATCACGCTGTAAGCAGACACCAATTTGAAATGTGAAGGAAGAGGCTTTACTGGTTGCCTTGCATTGTTGGAATACAGTCGACTAATGTAACCTGACATAATGTCAGAAAGCCCTGATGACACATCCCTCTGGTTTGTACACATCATTCTTCCAGATTCCGTTATGTGAACAAAGCTGCTCATGAAATTGTAGCATAAAAGCGAATCAATGTTTATCTTCCAAACATGCAAAGAGATGCTCCAGCCACCGGAGAGGGAAAAGATAATGCCGGAAATGTATTTTTACATGAAGCAGTGACTGATATCTATCTCAAGCTGTAAAGTTAGGTGGTTAGCATAGTTATTGTGAAGGTTGTGGGTTCAAATCCTCATACAGGATTTCTAAAACCTGTACAAACAACAGGGAGACAGTTTGCTTTACAATAGTCAAGCAGAAAGGCTGACAAACATTTACAAGAACGTAAAGACACAAAAGGTCACTTCTAAAAAAGTTAATAGTTGAGTTGAAGAATAAATACTGGTTAAAAAGATACACAATCTACAAAGGGCTCCCTTCAGCCTGGATGGGATGTGAAGCAAATCAAAAGAGATGCAACAAACATTCAAAGGTGATGGACTTAAGGGGCAATTAGAGCTTCAAGAGGCAGAAAACCAGGCTCAGGGACATAGAGTACAACCATCTCTTTCCTGGGTTAGGCCACTTCCAAACAGATGATGGATCAGTTATACTGGATTACTGTGAAAAGAAAGGGAGAGTCCTACGGTGATCTAATGTTTGGAGGACTGGAGAGGCACAGAAACGTTTCCACAGTGATGATTAAGGGCAGTGGTTCTACACCTGTTTTTGACCAATGAACCCATTTTGTCTTACCATGAGCACCCCCCTCAGTCAAAATATTCATGACTGCCCAAAAGTCATAAACAACTAATTATGAAATAAAAAGTATTCTATTTGATCTTTTTAACTTGAGCATTTTATTCTTTCCAACTCTAATAAAAAAACAACATAAATATATTTGCCTGGAAGTTAGTAAGGAATCAAAATAAATACAAAATAAAATCATATTATAAATCTGTATTTATAAAGCTGGAGCTCCTCTGAGTAACTCCCCTATAATCCTATTTAAACTTGAGGTATATAAGAAAAGCTTGCTTTTTGAGTCAAAAAAGCTTGTTTTATTTTTTCAATGGGTCCTCACAAATCTATGGAAGCCCAGAGTGGTCGTGTCGTTCCGATACTTTTTCACAGTGGTTTTCTCGAGAAAAATTGTTAATTTTCTAAAGGTAACAGAAGCTATTTTCTCGTGATAATGAGATGATTGGTGTGTGTTAAAAATGATCACATCCTTCAATACCACAACAACAGGAGAGGATTTATAAGTATTAGTCATGGCAGCATATGTGTAATCCAGTAAATAATCCTGTTTTTAACTTTTAGGTAATGAGACAACGTTGTTGGTTCTATTTCCTTCCACTTCTGATTCATAAGCAATTAGACCTATGCCTCCTGGGCCTTAGCATTGAGTGTTTTCTGAACAGCCCCTGTGTTATGCCTGTAACAGGTAAGACGCATTAACCCCCGAAATGAGCCCAGATTAAAGATTTTCAGATCTGTTTCTACTGTATTCCATCCAATCTAATCATCCAACACGACCTGAAAATGAGTGAAAAGAAAAAGGAAAAAAAAAACGGATTATTTGCAAACACGCAGTACCGTGACTGCACAACTACAGGCCCCGCAGGCATGGATGGACTGGGAATCCAGGGCTGGTGGCCAGCCTCATTCATTTCTCATACACGTTAATTATCTCGTTATCTCAAGAAATCAATAACTGTTTTCTTGTGATAACGAGATAAATATTTCGTTATCTAGAGAAAACAATTAATGTTTTAACCATGATAACGAGATAGTTATGTCATTTTCTCAAGAAGGCCGAAGAAAAAATAAGTCGAATACGACGGCTCTCGGCTTCCGTACGAATAAGAATAGATCCCAGCCCTATTTAATTTTATTATGTGGATGGATGGATGGATGGATGGATGGATGGATGGATGGATGGATGGATGGATGGATGGATAAATGATGGATGGATGGATGGATGGATGGATGGATGGATGGATGGATGATGGATGGATGATAACGAGATAGTTATGCCATTATCTTGAGAAGGCAAAAACATAAGTCGAGTAGGACCGCTCTCAGCTTCCGTACGAATCAGAACAGATCCCAGCCCTATTTAATTTTTTTATGTGAGAAATAAAATATTTTCATGTACGTCTTTCAATGCACTTGCGCAGCACTAGTGGTACGAGTACCCCCTGTTGGGAATCACTGATTTAGGGAACAATGTTGATCTCAGCTGCTTTAATAATTAGGATTTCTTTATCTCCTGTAGCAAAGCTCTTCTAGATGGTATTAAGACAGCTTTTTGCTCTCTCTCTGTTTTGCTTGAGGCCTGAGATTGAGCCTCTGACCACCGCCATGAATCTGCTGACCTGTGGAGGCGTAAACCGCTGTGTGCAGTCAGCTCCACAGCAGATTAAAATAATAACCTTATGTTAGAACGAGATGGACTGAAGTGAGTCAAAACAGGAGGAACCACTGAGCTTTAGCAAAGAAAGTTTATAGAGAAAAATTTTGTTTGAAAATAAAATAACGCCTAAAAGATGTTGCATGTTTACGTTGAACGTTTTAAAGATTATTTTGGTTTACATCAGCCCCGATGATTCAATCTTTTCCTGTGGTTGCAGTAA